>NW_001834639.1:46568-83774 GCF_000150035.1 Vanderwaltozyma polyspora DSM 70294
TGAAATTATATAGAATAAACCTTTACCATCAGCATTTTGTTGAACTATAGTTGAACCTTGTTCATAGAACTGTAGTTCAATACCCTGGGCAAATTCCTTTTTAACACGATCAAAGTTAATGGTAACAGGTGCTTCTTCAGAATAAACCTTCTTCTTTTTTGGTTTCTGTCTATGAGACGTTATGGCATAGTCGCTAGGTAATATTCTAATCATAGAGTTAGCTTCAGAAGAAGATGCCAAAGATGAAGTTAAGGAAGTATCAGAAGATCTAGTCAAACTTCTAGTCAAACTTTCCTTCCTCATTTCCCGAGTTTGATTTTGTAAGGATAAATTTTCCTTCTTGATATCTAAAATGTTGAATATTGCTTCAATTAAGCCAAGTCGTAATGCAGACTCTTCCGTTTCTTCTTGACTTGAGGAAAAAGACCTTCCCTTTACATCTTCATTTTCAGATGCTCTTGTGACAAGGGATCTGAATGAATGGGATGAAGTCGTATCACTTGTCATTTTGCAGACATCAGGATAATTAACCAGCGTTGATAACCTCGTTGGGGAAGTAGAATTAAATAGTTGTTGGTTTTGGTTAACTGTTTTTCCAGATGATAATTCTCTTCTTGATAATGGGACACTTGACAATAGGTCACCAGGATTATATTGATCCCTTGAAGCAATCACTACATGTCTAGATGCACCGGAAACAGTTGTTATTGAATTTGATGAAGATCTATTTCTCAATAATGGTGATTTTTCGGAACTAACTGAGGTACTCGATAAGTTGATTTTTGATGATCTTGACCTTTTAACGCCTGAAGTTTCAAATAAACTATCTGAATCATAGTTTGATTTAGTACTATTTTTATAGGCTGAAATAACAGCCTCCTTCAAATAAGAAGGTAATTCATAATTGATATTTCTGTTCAATAACAATTCTATCTCCATAATTTCGGATGTTAGCCCTAAATATCTATGAGCTGTTTGAAATGTGACCCTAAGTAATCTTGTCAGTACCATTTGAATGATGTGGGATGCAGAACGAGGATACTTTTCAACCAACTTTGCAAATGACTGAGGTGGTATAATGGCAATAGTACAATTTGTTGCCGCTCTGGCAACAACGTTTGGCACTGGGTATAACATTGGATCATGGTCAGTTTTTAATTCTAAAGGTGACATCGAATCATGTCTCGATAATATATTGAATTGGTTGTTAGGATTTGGTGAATTAGTGTTGAAAGTTTTCCTTTTAGAAGTGAATAGATTTAAGATATTTACCAATGATGACACAGGGTTACCAGGTTTTACGGTGTTAAGTAATTGGAACTTACCTGGAGAATTTTTTAATTTCAGATACATATTTGAATCTTCGGCATCTTCATCTGAATAATCATCATCTATTATTTCACTATCTGAGCTTATTGTCAATTCTTCATTCCTTAAGTTGAAAGTGTTCTCATTTTCACTTTCAATTTCAGTGCCAAGGGTTTGTGTTCTAACGATTTCATTGGTATCATGGAACTGAGGCTGTAATAAGCTGCTTGAGGTTGAATTATCATTAACGTTGTGGTAAATTTGAAGGGTTCCTTCGACAACAATGGCCAAACCCACAGAATCTTCTAATAATAAAATTTCACCTTCATTTAGCTTCTGTGTTTTCATATTTTTAGTTAAATCGTGAAACACAGGTTTTTCTAGATACCCAAATATCTTAAGGGCACTTAAGAATTGATCCAAGTATGAAGATAGAAACCTTGATTCATTGTTATCATTGGGGCCACTTGATTTTGAGTTACGTTCATTATCTGAAGAATCTACAAATGAGTTTTTGTTTGTAGTGGGAGGTACTTCAGGGGTCAATTTCTTGTATTCTGATAATATTCTTATTTTCACAAAATAATGAGTAAAATAAACTACAGCAATTCCTAAAAATACAAATGCTGTGAACGGTATAGTTAATTTAACTGCATTTGCTGTGTTAAACACCCAAGTGGGTATGCGTAACAGTATAAATGATAGAATATACCAAACTTTTAAAAACATAAGATTGGTATTTGAAACGATATTTTAATTTTTTAAACTTTTTTTTGTTCTCTGTTTAGCTTCTTTCCTTGTAAACTTTTTTGAAGAATCAGAATATGCTAACAAATCAGTAATGTTCTATCCGATCAATCACACTCGACTATCTTATATACAATTTTAAAAAATTATGTAACTGGTGAATACTCCTTAAATGAAATATTCCTTTCATACATATGAAGTATTTCTTAAAATCGTGAATTTAAATTAAATGATGACCCTTATTTGATAAGATGAAGAGACAGACAAACTATAGCAAACAAACAAACAAACTCCATATAGATTTTTTCTTTATGGGCATATATATTATTTACCTTTATTTTTTATTTTTTATTTTTAGGTTGTTTAAAAAATTAGTAATAGTCAAATGGTAAAGTTAATAACCTTTCGAGCGTGCCTAGCAACAAGAACCTCTAATACAGATAACATAGATACGTTTTCTTTCCTTCCTATCAGTTCTTTAAATTTATACAACGAAGTCGCAAAAATATCTATATTTCGATAGAATAGAATGGGGATAGAGAAAGATTAGTTTAAAGGTCAGAGTACGTGAGTGATAGATTCTGTTTTCAATTCTTGAGTCATGCACGCTATCTTCTTGTGGACGGACCCGTATAGATAAGCATACAAGGGCAATCATCCAAGAAAAAGGTCAAGTGCGAGGGAGACCCCAACAAGTCTACTGGTCTATGTCTGCGTGTGTGTGTTTTTAATTCTTGTTTAATTGGTTAGCTTGGAAGAAATGGTAGAATGTAGGTAGTATAAGCAGATATAAAGCAGTGTCATTAAATAATACTTCAGTATCACAATTACATAAAATGGATGAGATAATGGTACACTCACAAGATGATTAGCCATAGAAGGCAGAGAGTCACTGCAGAGAGAATAGGAAAACGAAAACGAAAACGAAAATAAACAAAGAAAGTGAATATCAGTATTCGATGAGAGGAAAAAACCTTTAAGTTCCTCGAATTTTAATAAATTTGACCTTTGACAGATCTCGGTTGGTGGTGGTGGTGAACTTATTGTGGACAGATGATTATATTATGATATGACATGATATGACATGATATGATATTATGATATGTATTAAAAATGTGTGTCGTATAACGGTACTTTGTTTTGTCTTGTCTTGTCTTGTCTTATCTTGTTTGCTGTCGTTGTTACAGTTGGCGAGAGAAACAGAGTGGGAACAGCAAACAAGAAAAAAAAGGCGGTGGTGTAAGGAGAAGTGCGTGCAGGAATGGTCTACTAGTCGTAGTAACCTTGTTGTTTCCGTGGAGGTTTCTCGTTTATTTCCAGTCGATTTCCGGTAGGAGGAGGAGGAAGGTAATAAGAGAGAGAGAGAGAGGTTGATTGATTTTGATCAGCAAACTAAGTCGGCGACTACAGTCGCAGTCGTATGAAATGTTGGCGGCTAACTTTTTCATGTGATTTTTTTTGTGTATTCAACTAATTAATGCAATTTGGAGAAAGGGGAAGGGAAAGGTGTCTCCCCACGTGTACATGTGGTTTTGTGTCATCGTGTGTGTATGTTTTTAAATTTAGGGGAAGAAGAGAAATGAGATTCGAAAAATAAATAAAAAAAAATAAAATAGAGTTTGAAATTTGGCAAATATATAAAAGGAAGAAATAGTTTAGTATTCTCCCACTTTTCATTTTTATTCCCTATTGCATATGAGTGGGATTGGATTTTTTGTTGCTCTAGCATTAAAACTATAGCCACTCAAGAATGCACTGACACCATTAGTATCTCAACATCACGCACATGTATTGTATTACTAGCCAAGGTGTTGTTTGTGTCGCAGCGGCTAACAACGGATAATAGTCTGCTATATATATACACTTTGGGTTCATACAGGAACTCCATTTATCACCAATGTCCGTATTAAATAACTGTGATCATTTCTCTCTATAATATATATATATATACTGGTGCTAGCGCCTGCCGTTGCACTGAGTTTCTTTATACGTACGTAATCATTTTTAAAAATTTCGAATTCGAGTTTTTATCGTTGCTGGTGGCTTCTTCCTCATTTTACGTTACTTTTGATCCTTCTCCCTCTCGGTTGATTTGAGTGATTTGAAATATATATATCATCAATTTCTAGTTCTAATAAGAAAAGGAAAAACCATTATAAAACAGTTCTAGTCTCTTTTTTCATACAAATTTTCGAATTCTTTAATTTTTTTTTTTTTAAAAAAAAAAGAATAAAATAAAAAAAAGGCTACAGTTATATACTCTATTCCTAATTTCCCTCCCTAAGTTTTAAAAAGGTATTATCGATTTAAAAAAGCTAATTCTACTTCCAATAACAATAATAATCATTATTTTTGCATTGAAATATAGGCAACATTATTAAAATCTGCTAAGATTACGATATCCATCCATATTTATACATTTTTGCTATCTACAATTCCTTCCTTATTCAACTAAAAATTTAAAAAACAAAATTTATCTATATCTAAAAAGCTTTAATATAACATAGTCAAATCTATTCGAAAAGAAGTAGGAAAAGAAAAAAAGAAAAATATTTGATAACCTTTACCTAACCTTACCTTACGTATATCCCTTCTATAGATCATCAACGTTTAAATCGCAAATGGGTAACACAGATTCCAAATTAAACGTCTTATACAGGGATCATGTATTTAGGTTATCTGGATATTTTGATGGAATAATACCTCTATTCTCAAAAAATACAAATTTAAATGAATTGATCGATCTCTATAATTCAAAAGTCATACCAGATGATTCTAAATTTGATCAATTCTATTTAGAATTTGTCGCAGTTGGTACAGATTTAACTTTTGAAATGCTAAATCAGATTATTAATAATGAAGAAATGAGAAATATATTCGAATTAAATCCTATAAATTATTTAAATCTAACAAGGTTCACTGCATTACAAATTCATTTATTAACAAATTCCTTAAACGTCCCTTCATTAGAACTGCTAAAATTTAGATTCTCAAGAATTCTAGTTTGTATTAGAGTATTAACTAAATTGATGCCATTATATTTTGAATTACAATTAAATAATAAAGATGTACCAAATATAGCTGATATATTTTGGACAAATGATCCTAAAGTTCTGTTTGGCATAGATGATGATTCACTGGATCCAGACGTTACCATCGAACCATTAGGCTTGAATTTAGTCAAATCTTGTGTAAATTTATTATTTGTTGAAGCTTTTACAATACCTTCAAATGGTTCTCCAGGTCTGGTTTCAGATCTTCTATGGGATAATGGTATAAATACTCAAGATGCAGTTTATCACCCACAAAACCCGAAGTATGATTCAAATAGACTGGAAATTATAAATTTATTGCTATCATTATCCTCGAAAGATTTATATCTAAAACAGGCTTCAAAAGTTCAAAATTTGTTCCTTTTCTCATTATCATATTTAGTGCCAGAATATGATTCGATTTGCTTAATTTCATCTTTAATTAATGTGGTATGTCGGCATTGTACAAATTTTAAAAATGAATCAACTCTGCCTTATACAATGGTTTCAAGTAAATATTCGCAGCAACATCAGTTACCACAACTGAGATCAGCATTCATCATATCATCCCTGCAATTATTAAACATAATGTGCTCAAAATTTTGGTTAGATAATGAAAAATTAATTGTTGAAAATCTGGAAAAGCTAGGAGTGTTGAATCGCCAAGACATTCAACATCATGGTAAAACTATTGCATTATCATATGTATCTACATTAAACAGAGAATTGGATTTGAAACTTATGTTGACCTCCTTTGCAAAAATTTTTAAACATCCAGTGGAAGTGGCAATAGAACAAGAGACCTCGCCATTTGGTTCTTTCCCATCTATGAAACAAAATCAAAATTATTCGCATAATCGTGTAAATAGCAACAGTAGTAATAATTATGAAAATGATTCACAACAGCCAAATACTCCAAATCAAAATTTATCGAATTTGAAGAATAAGCCATACAATAATATTGGTAATAATACAAAAACTGATAACACGAAAAAAACAAATACTAATGACACTAATGAAAATAATAGTACAGGCTCTTCTTTATCATTACCTGTACCTCCAACTATACTTCCACAAGTATTAATTTTATTTACAACAATAATTACTGAAAATAAATCGTTTGAAAATTATGTTGCAGATAAATTTGCAAATAAATTTATCATTTTTTCAATTTATTACATGCATTATTATAATCATATCCCAGAGTTACAATCTTCAATGATCCCACTTTGCTCAAACCTGTCATTATACTTATCGTCCAAAAAATTAGTACTTTCTAAGATGCTGGATACCTTTACGACTAACTATTATACAAATAAGTTACCTGATTTCTTTAAGTTATCCTCTGGTAACATCAATAATTTGACTTATAGAGATTTTTCAGTCGTTCACATCTGTAACATTATTATTAATGATGTGAAGGAAAATGTTCAGCCAAGGCCATGGTTATATGAATTGCTGTATAATTTGATTCAGATTCCTTCAAACATAAAAGATGAAGAACTAATTAAATTGTCAGGAAATAGAAACGAATCACCATCTGCGACCTCTAATGGGGGTTTAAATTATAATGCTTCAATCACACTATTACATCTAATTTCAAAATTATCTAATAAGATGTATTTGACATCAAATTCTATCCCTAATAGTGCACAAAGTAATAATTTTTATGCATGCTCACCAGGATACAAATTGGATTTGTTATCCTTGGTATTAAGAAGTATGCTGAATTATATTGTGTACTACTATGAAGAATCATTAAATTTACTCTTTGCGCTAACAAGGCATCAAAAGGTTTTGTTACAGGTTAGAGAGTCGCTATTGACTATCTCTAAATCAATAGATAGTAAATCATCTATGGAGGGAGTGAACAAGGTACAAGAAACTGAATATTATGATTTTCGTGAAAACACCCTATTGTTGCAAAAGTCAAAAAAAATGACTGGAAATAATAATTCGCAAAACAGTAGGAGATGGGCGCCTGATAGTATTAATAATAATAGCTCTAGTGTAGAGGTGTTAAATCAATACATACTGTTGGACAAGAAGTTGAAGTCTACTGAATTAACAGATAATGAATCAAATGATAATGATGAAATATCCGCTCAAACCAATCATGTTCACAAAAATTCTGAGAATAATACAGCAAGAGGTTTGAGAGACTACAGTGATAATAACAATAATCATAGTAATGCTACTCTTCAAAATAATTCTAATAACAATCATTTAGAATTGATGAAAACAAATAGCAATTCAACTGTCATAAATGGAAACAAAGGATATGAGATCCATGAACATATGGATTATGAAGACAATATTTATTTTAATAATAGGAAAATATTTTTAGCCTTCAGACCTGAATGGCCAATTGGGATTGGTGAGAAAATTAAGATTAAATCACCATTAGACCATGATTTAAGCAAGACATGGGGTGGTGCATCTACCTTATCATTGCTGATTAAATTTGTAAGAATTATGATGAAAGAATTTCCAACGATATGCACCATTAACACAGCGGAATACTTTGATCTAGTAAAGGAAATATCTACATTCAAAGAAGGATTCGTAGATGAAGCAAAGCAATTATTGCCTATTTATCTAAAGGATCATAATGAACCACATGTGTTAAAGTTAGACTTGACAAATTCAAATTTCATTTTGAAAAAATGGATGTATGTCATCTGTTGGTCAGATATTTTTGATTCCCACACTGGCTGTTATACGATCTCTGAAAATTCGATGAACGGAATATTCAGTTTCTCTATGGTTAACAACTCAGATGGAGTAGGTAGCGTAGCTAGAGATAGCATCTCTGAGATGTCAGCTCTACCCTCGTTGGAAAGAAAGGTCTCTAATGGAACAATGTTATCAAGAACAAATAGTAACAGTAGTTTTATTACCGGATATTTGTCGAACCAAAACTATGAGCAATCTCAAACTCCATTAGACATTGGAGATATGTATTCTACAAGTCCAAGCTCCAATAATAATTACAGACACAAGCGTACGAATAGTAATAGTGACAATTCCTTTTTCAAATTCTCATGGATGGGTTTCAATAAAAATAACGACTGCAATTCAATCAAGGAAGATGCTTCAGACAATGACTCTGAATACTCTAGTGCGTCAGCAATTAAATCGTGTTCTTTCATCCTAGACGTTGGGCTACTAAAACCGAACATATGGGCAGGTACTAATGTTAAATTATTCAAGGTCGTGAAAGAAGAGAAGAAAGAATTTTCTTTACTTAACATGACATCTTCATTGTTGAAAAGATTTAGATTTAATAATAATAATGCTTCGTCATCAAATGAAAGACTCACTTCTATAAAGACAACAACGGGAAATGGCTCTGGCTTGCATCCAAGCACTAGTAATACAAGTTTGAATTCCTCCCTGAGGGCATGGACGCCAAGATCCCCCTTAGCTAGCAATGGAGGTGGGTCACCTTTCATGTTTTCACCAAAAGGATTATAACCATGTAACACGGAAATAAGCCCTTTATATCAACAAAAGTAATTTCAAAAGAGGATATATAGTTTAATAAAAATTAATTATATAACTTTACTTTAAAAAACGAATCTTATTAATGAAAAGCTTTTATCGATATTAAGGTCTAATTGAGAATTATAATAATGTACATATTTATAAAAGAGAGTAATTGGAAGATAGGGAAGTAAATATCTAATCGTGATATAGTTAGAAAGGAAATGAAGATGAATAAGTGTTTTCGGGCTATTGTCTTCTTCTTCCCTTCTTTTGGACCAGTTCAAAACCATCGTCATCGACAATTGGTTCAGGTGCAGCATTGACAGTTGTTTCTGTATCAATGTCCATTTCAACATCTTCTTCCTCTAAATCGTCTTCATCTTCTTCGGAAGATGAAGTATCTGGATTCAAAGGATCGTTTTCGATGTGGACAATTCTATTCGATGAAGAAGCTTTGGATTTTTGTTTTTGTTCAAATTCAGTATATAAATGCTCAACACCACTATAATCCATAGAATCACATTGTTTGTAGAGATCGATTATTCCTGAGGCAACAGGCAATGCTGAGTCATCTTCGACATTAGTGTCGAATTCATCGACCATAGCATATAATAATATTTCTTCAATATAGGCAACATCGATGATTTTTTCACTCTTAAATGCATCACAGATAACTGCAGTAATCCAATCACGCTTTCCAGCAGAATCAGGGCCACCCCACTTGTTCTCAACAGCTATATCCAATGCATCCCAACGGTAAACCATCATTGAAACACCCAACTCAAATCTAGCCTGCTGCTTCTCATCTTTAAACTGTAAATTGTTACTACCTTGAGCTGCCTCAACAAAAGCAGTCTCGTCAATCTGTAAACTCATCTTTCTCAACAACTAAACCACCTAAAAATTTACTGCAAAATATATTCAACACCTACTAGTCTTGAAAATACTGCTAATGTATAAACTTGAACTTTATCTGGCTTAGATCGTCTCTTGTATCTGCTTGTTTGCTAATAGATGAGATGAGATGAGATGGAATTTTTCATTACTTTTAAAGCTCTTGATGAAAAAAAAAAATTGAACCAATTTGATATTTAACAACAAGTAACAAGAGTTGAATTTAAGAGAGGTATTGTAAAGTTTGAGGCCATCAAGAAAGCAGATTGTATATACAGTTCGATAGTGATTGATTTGTAGTTTTTAATACGTGTATTATTGATTTGCTTTGTACTTTTGAGGACAAATATTGGTTGAATTTCTTCAGGTAACAGGGGAAAGAAAAGACTTTTTAGATTATTAAAGGTAGTGGAGTTTTAAAAACAAATTGAAGATGTCTCAAGATAGTGCTGAAGCTAACAAGAAGTCAGAGCAATGGAATAATGCTTTGAAGATTATTGAGAACAAGGCTGTGGATTCTCCAATGGAATCTCAAAATCGCAGACAGAAATTGTATATGTATACGATGGAAGATGGCAGTAAAATTTCAACTTTGGATAGAGTTGTAAGTTCAGTACCGCCAATTACGAATAAGAAACTTTCTGATGATGAACTGTTCGATAAGGTAACTGGTTTACCTAACCATGAACTTCTAAGAGATCATTTTAAAAAAGAAGGGAGATTAACCGATGCTCAGGCAATGAGAATTATTGATATGGCTGTTCAATGTTTATCTGCTGAACCAAATCTATTACATGTCCCAGCACCTGTCACAGTTTGTGGTGATATCCATGGTCAGTATTATGATTTATTGAAACTATTCGAAGTTGGAGGTGATCCAAAGGATACCCCTTACTTATTCCTAGGTGATTATGTCGATCGTGGTTCCTTTTCTTTTGAATGTTTGATATATTTATACTCTTTAAAATTGAATTTTAATGATCATTTTTGGTTATTAAGAGGTAACCACGAATGTAAACATTTAACCTCATATTTTACTTTTAAAAATGAATGTTTGCATAAATACAATTTAGAAATCTTTGAAGCTTGTTGTAAGTCTTTCAATTGCTTACCGTTAGCTGCATTGATGAATGAACAATATTTCTGTGTCCATGGTGGTATTTCTCCAGAATTACAAACCCTTGAGGATGTAAACAGAATTAACAGATTTAAAGAAATTCCATCGAGGGGTTTAATGTGTGATTTGCTATGGGCTGATCCAACTGAAGATTACGATGATGACTCTCAGGAAAATACTCAAGATATCTATGTCCCTAATAAAGTTAGAGGTTGCTCACATGCTTTCACATACAGAGCCTCATGTGAGTTTTTGAAGAAAACAGGTTTACTTTCTATCATTAGGGCGCATGAAGCTCAAGATGCTGGTTACAGAATGTATAAAGCAACAAAGAGTCTCGGTTTCCCAAGTTTATTAACTCTGTTCAGTGCACCAAACTATTTGGATACTTACAAAAATAAAGCAGCAATTCTAAAATATGAAAATAACGTAATGAATATACGTCAATTCAATATGTCACCGCACCCATATTGGTTACCTGACTTTATGGATGTTTTTACCTGGTCATTACCTTTTGTTGGTGAAAAAGTCACTGAAATGCTTGTCTCCATATTAAATATCTGTACTGAAGATGAATTGGAAGGTGATATCTCCTCTGAAGATAAACCTGATTCCACTACTTCGGACGTATCAGTTCAAGCCGCTAGACCTGTTGGAAAGACAGGATCAGCAATTTTAGATGACGAACACAGAAGAAAAGCTCTAAAGAATAAAATTTTAGCAATTGCAAAGGTTTCTAGAATGTTCTCAGTTCTTAGAGAAGAGAGTGATAAAGTTCAATACTTAAAGACTATGAATGCAGGTGTTCTTCCTCGTGGTGCTCTTGCACATGGTAGTGAAGGTTTAGATGAAGCCTTAACCGCATTTGAAATGGCAAGAAAACAAGATTTAATTAATGAAAAATTACCACCATCACTTGAAGAATTACAAAAGGGTCAGGATCAGAAATATGAGAATATTTTAAAAAAAGCGACTAACCATAAATAAATTTTTTATAATAAAAATAAGTTAATTTGACTGATTTCAATTACAGTCTAAATTAGGATGTTTTAGTAGAGTTAGACATTATGTATCAATGATAATACGAATGATATTTTTATGGTATTATATCTATATATTTATATTATAAATATAATTAATATGAAGGGTAGATTCTAAAATACAAATTAATAATGTGCGACTAATTATAATCAATGAGTTTACACGTCTAATTGTGTAAACGTTTTTCGTAGGAGTGTAAGTTGTGAACGTTACCTTCTAATTGAGCAGATGCAGATCTGAATTCGAATCTGACGTTGCTAGCATCAACTTCAGAACGTAAAGACTTCAAGTCAACGACACCAATATCTTGACATGAGTGTTGTAGACCGTTGTACAAGTATGGGATGAACTTCTTGACAGAACCCTGTCAACGACAGCACCAGCAACACCTTGAGCAACCAAGACAGAGTCGGATTCAGAGAAGTAACGAGAAGTAGAAGCATTAGCCTTTTTATCGGTCTTTTGCATAGCATCAATGGAACCCATACCACGGTAAGCCTTTAATCTCTTACCATCTTGGTAGAAGTATTCACCTGGGGATTCGTGAGTACCAGCTAACATACCACCCATCATAGCGGTAGAAGCACCTAAAGCCAAAGCTTTGATGATGTGACCAATGTTTTGAATACCACCATCAGCCATACATGGAACACCATATTTGTTGGCAAATTCACAGACGTTGTAGACAGCAGTACCTTGTGGTCTACCACAAGCCATAACTTCTTGGGTGATACAGATAGAACCAGAACCCATACCGATTCTCAAACCATCAGCACCACTAGCGATCAAGCTAGCAGCTTGTTCTCTGGTGACAACGTTACCAGCAATAACTTCTAAAGATGGGTAGGTTTGTTTAATCCATTGCAACATGTTGATTTGGAAAACAGAGTTACCTTGAGAAGAATCTAAGACAACAACATCCAAACCAGCTTCAACCAACAAAGCTAATCTTTCCTTGTCAGCTTCGATAGTACCAATGGCAGCACCACACAACAATTGTTTAGTGGTAGCAGATTTGGAAGCCAATGGGTAGTTTTGGTTCTTCATCAAATCGGTTCTAGACAACATAGAAACCAAGTTACCGTTGTCATCGACAATCAATAGCTTACCTTTCTTGGTAGTCTTCAAGATTTCATTACCTTCAGATAAAGTAATACCTTGCTTACCAGTAACTAAATCAGTGGTCATGACTTGAGAGACTAGGAGAGAGTCTTCTTCGATGAATTGGATATCACGAGAAGTGATGATACCCATAACCTTACCGAATTGTTCACCATTTTCTGTATTCAATATTAAATGATTGTATTGTTAGTAAATTGTCAATTGATACAAATGATTTCTTTAATTAAACTTCTGTATCAGGCTTGATAATGAGATCTAAATGAATTTTAGTATCAGAGTTAAAAAATCTCTACAAGATCGTTTGATCGCAGTCAGTAGAACGAAAGTTATTAGAATTAGGATTAATCATCATTACTAATAGAATAGATCATTTTAGATTAATCATTATCAGTGCCAATAAGAACCAAAATAAAAGTAAAAAAAAAATTTTCTTGATTAGTTAAAATAGAATAACATACCAGTAACTGGGAAACCAGAGAAACCGAATCTTTCTCTCATTTGTTTAGCTTCGAAAACGGTAGCATTTGGAGAGATGACAACAGGGGAATTAATGAAACCATTTTCAAATTTCTTAACTTTTCTGACCATTTCAGCTTGTTCTTCTGGAGAACAATTGTGATGGATGATACCGATACCACCTAATAAAGCCATATGAATAGCCATTTCGGATTCAGTAACGGTATCCATTGGGGAAGAAACTAATGGAGCATTTAAAGTAATCTTTTTAGTCAATTTAGTTTCTAACTTAACAGCAGAAGATGGGAAATCAATTTTACCAGGTAAAATTAAGAAATCATTGTAGGTTAAACCACCTCTAGTTCTAGAATCCATTAATTCAGAAACAGACAAACCATCCTTAGTTTGATATTGGTTCAAGCTTTCTAAAGCTCTGCTACAATCGTTGAAAGAGGCCATTATTATTTTTTTATATGTATATAAAAAGTTAAAATTCCCACTATTTGTTTGGATATGTCAATACTCAGTGATATATGAGTTGTCTTTACCACTGAGATGAGATTAGATTAAAGAAAACGACGACAAGACAAGATAAATCCTGACAAGAATAAAATCCACCACCGCCATTCCACCACACATAGAGTAAAAGTTCAAATCAAAACCAAAAGGAAAATTTTCCAATAACTAAACATTGAATAACAGAACCAATGAGATGAGATGAGATGAGATACCAGAAATTTCAACTAGTATTTATACAATTTATTTTAGCAATAGAAAGGCACTTCCTCTAATTGAATATAGTACTACAACAGAGCCAAACAAGAAGGAAAAAAAAAATTTTCATTAGACAAGTAAAAAAAAAAATTTCTTTCTTAGTTCAATCAATGGACCATTAGTAAATATTGCTGTTGTTGGTACCTATTAATTTCAAAACTACTGGGATAAGTAGGTCAAAAAACCAATACCAGTTGACAGAAATAGAAGAAGTTTCAGTTGGTAATGTAGTAATGGATTACAAATTTTTTCTCTTTGATATTTTTTTTCACTTTTCTTTTTTTGGTCGAAACCTCATCGAAATTTTCACGTTTCTTTTTTTATTTTATACTTTTTCGAAACGAAAAGTATTGGCTCGTTTCTTTTTTTCTCTTTTTAAACTGTATTTCGAAAGCAGCAAGCGGAAGAGCCAGAGAGAAAAATGGATGGTAATGGCTTGGGGATTGCTGGTCTCTGGGATGGATGTAGCCATCTATCTCTCTAACCCTCGAGCCCGAGGATTGCAACAGCTAAACAAATAAACTTTGGATTTGGTTTTTGGCTTTGGCTTTGGCTTTGGCTCTTTGGCTCTTTGGTGTTTGTCCTAACTGAAATTATAAATTTTGGTGGCTTTCGAACACGATCACCGCGTGGATTGTGACAAAAATAAGAAACGCGTTTATACTATTTTGTGTTTTTGTTTTTTTCTGTATATCCCATAAAAAAGAAACGGGAGAAGAATTTTCGGTTTCGAAGGAAATAAAAATGTCTGGACAAAAGTTTGTCATGATTTTGGAAAAGTGAAAGGTGTCAATTATCACAACTTGACAGGCTATCAAAAACAAAAACAACAGGGGATTGGCATTTGTATAAATACTCAAGGGTATATGAGATCTATTTCTTTCTCTTTTCTTTACCCCTTCCTTCATTGTATTTTAATAATTCCTTTCTATTTTAGTTTTAGTTTTAGTTTTAATTTCATTTTTAAGATACCTAGGACATCAATAATGTTTGCAGTTGACTAACTAGAATGTTATCAAAGTCAGATACTTTCTAGTTAGTGCAGTTTTAATCCAAGTTCGTCGAATGAGTGTTAATATTTGGTTGAAATTACAGATCTAGTAGTGGTTTCCGAAATCTGGGATCTCTTCCAAACAGTTTAGCGTCAGACGTATTGATTAGATGCAACCATGGAGTCTTTCCAATGCCTATCGTAAGGGCAGGTTGCCAATATGTTTGGTGTTGGAGATTTTTCGTTGTATTCATTATAAATGTAGTAATAATGAAGTTTTGTCATCGTTATTGAACTAAACATTCTTCTTTCGATGCTGTCCAATATGGATTAGAATTTTGTATTCTCACCTGCAAACTTTAATGGTTCCTCTCCTTAGGGGTAAGCGACACTGCAATGATGTATCTAGGATGCTCAAATTTTGTGAGGTAGTAGACATAAAGTTTGGTTAATGGCAAAGGTAATTGAATAACGGTATTATTGATTTTTTTTTCTTAATTATTTGAATGTGTTAGGTGGTTTCCGTCGAGAATTTCGAGATTACTTCAGTTTTACGTGAAGTTATTATTTGTGCGAGCAAGGTTCCTATTGTTCTGAATATACATCATCTGTAGAGCTTATCCTTAGTTTATTTTTGTCTTTTGTATACTATTTTAAATTTTTTTGTCTAACTATGCCCTTTTTTAATACATATTGTTAAGTTAACGTCTTTGGTCATGCTTTCGTAAAATCTTGTAGAACTTATTTATCTAATCATCTGTGTAGTTGTCCTGGAGGGGCCAGATTATCTGGAGTCTAAGGCGTTTAATTTGGGGGTTTAGCTCATGCATAAGAGCATTTCCGCCCTCCCAAAGGAAGTGGGAAATAAATTATGGTGCTTTTAAACATTTCTACTTGCAACGAAACTAAGAATACATTGCAGTTTCCTATATCTATTTCTAAATGCAATTATATTGTGCCTTTTCAGACTATCGTTTTTAATTCACCAACTTAAGCTAGCCTCTTGAAGTAAAACTTTAAATATCTATTACAAATATGTATAATACAATTTAAACTTACACAATTGACAAAGACTCTATATAACAATAAGTATATTAGATAGAAGTGGTATACAAGTTATTGTTTGACCTTTTATTTCACAAATAATAACTTTTCAAGAATTTTTACCAGTAGTGAGATTGAGAAACCTCACATATAATTGAATTTTGAAATAAGAATATTGTAACTGCTTGATTCAACCTTAATATATTTGCCAATAAAATTGTTGGTTAGTGGTTAATATTTCAAAGGTATTCTGAAGTACATGTAGAAATAATAACTTATTCTTTTCTGTCTTGACTTTTATATTTTTATATTTTGTTTTGTTGAAATTCCTTTTGTGAGTACTTTATGCCTAAGTGTGTTCTCTTTCAATGAAAAATAGTAATTGATAATAATAAACATAAACTATTAACTTTAAACATCTATCTTCAGTTAGTCTAAAGATATTCATGTATACACATTAAAACATTTTATAAAATTAAAAACTATTAAAATAGAACAAATATAATTACACAATACTTTTACAAAGGAAAATTTGTATCATAGTCCCTATTTATTCAATAAATGTTCAATTTTGTCTTCCAAAGCCTTTAATCTTTCATCTTTTTCTAAATTAGAGACAGATAGCTTTCCAATTACATCTTCTAAGTGCAAGACCAAACTAGACAACTTTTCAACTGATTGTTTTAATCCTAAAGATTTTGCACCACCTGTAGTTGTTGGTGTCTTTGGAGTCTCTACAGTAGACTCTTCCTTAATTTGAGATGCTGGGGTACTTTCTTTTTTAGCTTGAACAGGAGTAGATGGTACAGATTCCTTACGAGGTTCATCAACCTTTTTCACTGGTGATGGTGTTTTTTCCTTTTCAATAACGGGAACTGGTTCTTCTTCCCATTCAGATGAGTTCTTTGAAGGGTCTTCTGCGTTGTTAACCTTATCTAATTCTGAAGACTTGGCTAATAATTTATCAACGGAGGAATCCTTTTTCAAAATGTCATTGACTGAAGAGTTTGGTTTAGGAGATGCTTCTTTAACTTCTTCTTTAGATGGGGTTGCAGCTTTTGGAACAGGTTTTTCTTCAACTTTAACTGGTTCTGGGGTAGCAGCTTTGACAGGAGCAGCAACTGGTTCAGCCTTTTTAGCTTCATGGTATTGTAATTCAGTTCCGTCGTAAATGGTCTCCATGCTAACTAGTAAAGGGCCTTCTACAGATTTACCAGAAAACCATTCTTCCGCGGTCAATGCATGTCTTTCGGATGGTGCATCTGGGTAAATATCCTCTTGGAATTCTTCAGACTTTCTTGGAACGTAAAACGAAATTGGTACAATCAATTGATCAACAACTGTTTTGAAACATTTTAAAACTTCATTTTCTTTAACGTTAACGGTACGTTTTGGAGCAACAGCAAAACCTCTTTGAGGTTCAGTTGATTGGTATTCTGATAATTCAAACAATTCATCATTTTGGAATTCATAATAACGAATGTTACCATCACCTTTACCGGCAAGATATAAAATCTTGTTACCGTCATCAAAGAAAGGCATTAAAATACCAGAAGATTGATCAACAGTGTAAAACCCTCCAAGATCACCTTTTTCAAGATTAAAAGCATCCCAAATACCAATTTGACGGTCACTTAATCTTGAGAAACCTGTAGTTGCCAATCTATTACAATTACCTAACCAGACAACTCTTTGATTCTTAGCACCAGTATGGGCAGCACCTTCGCTTACAACGGTACCTTTTCTAACATCCCAGACTCTTAATTTTTTGTCACGAGAAACAGTAGCTAAATGATTACCATCATAGGAGAAAGACATTGAGGTAACCATATCTGGATGTTTTAAAGTAATTTCATCCTTACCGGTTTCGACATTCCAGATCTTAACAGTATAATCTAATGAAGAAGAAGCCAAAATATTCTGGGCAACAGGACTGTATAAGACATGACCAACTTTTTTCTTATGACCAGTAAGAATCTTCACTGGGGAAATATCCTTTGGTTGATTATCTTCGTCAAGATAATGGTGGAAGGAATAGTTCTCTGGTATATCCCAAACTGCAATCTTCGAATCATCAGCACAGGAAACAATTCTTCTCTCATTGAAAGGATCAAATTCAGTATCCAAAACTTGAGCTGTATGACCTCTAAACAATGGAACTTGATCAGGGTTTTTACCAACTTCCTCTACAGGAATCACAGCAAAAGCACCACCACCAGAAGACTTCCAATTAACAGAAATAAACTTACCATTAGTCTTTAAAATGTTAGAATCCCAAGCATTATTGGTAACTTTAACATTCTCATATTGCAACTCTTTCTTGGCTGCTTGACCAAAAACGTGTCTGTACTTAGAAGCACGAACAAATTTACCACTCATCCTTCAATTTAACTAATCAGTAAAAATAAATATCCACAGGATCTCTTGATACCCTTATCAAATCTCTTTATATAGCAACAAACTCGAAATCGATCTAATATCAATATGTGTTTTGATATTTGTTAAACACTTTAATTTCTTAAATATCGCTTATTTAAAAGGGGCAGCCTTCCTTGCCCTCCAAGGACATTTCAATATTTAAAGACAGAAAAGACAACTTGATTGATGTCATTTAAAGCCATTTAATTAAGCCATGGCTCAGGATGAGGATTGGTATCTGACTAATGATGGTGTATTGATTATTTCAACTTCCTGCCAATTTAAACCTTTCGAATTGGGTGAGAATTGATCAAAGACAAAAAAAAAAGTATATACCTATATCTATCTATTACGTAGTGAAAAAATATGAATTAATAATGCATTGTTTGGGGGGTTATATTTTATGGAAAGTTTATAATATTGTAGTCCTTAGAAGTTCTGATGACCTCCGCTGCTGAATAATAGCACTTTTGCCTTCGACTTTGATTTTGACTTTGATTTTGGGTTTGATTCAATTGATACATTCGAAGATTCCGATTTTGGAGGTTCTTGCATTTTTTGTAGCAACATCTCTTGAAACTCTTTTTCTTCTTGATATCTCTTATCATCTACTTGAATATCAATTGAAGTACCCCAGATAGTTGTCTCAGTGTAGGATTTTTGTCTGTGCTCATTCCCATTTCCATTTGAGTAAGCAGATGTATCAGATTTCCTAGCTGAATTTCTTGAGAGATTCAACTCACTTAAGGATCCAAGAAATTCCTGAGATGTAGCGCTTACAGAATAGTCAGTCTCGTGAATATTATAGAATTCACCATTTTCTCTTTGGTAAAATTCTTTATGTTCTTTTTCTAATCTATTCTCATAAATCTTTTTTTGAATGTCTTCTCTTTTCTGTTTCATAGAAAACTTTCTTCTTCTTTGTTTCAACTCATTAGCAAATTTTCCATACACATGCTTCGGTATGATCTCTGAGTTTCTCCAATCTAAATCAACTAATGCTATCTCGGTTCCTAATGGTAAGTGACTGACATACTTATACCGATTAATATAATCGTGAGTTATAACATCTCCAAAGTGAATGTTCTCAATGGCCATCTCGAGTCTTAAAGGCATTTTACTATATTGCTCAAATCCTTCTCTTAATATCTTAATGTCCAATGGGGATAAAAAGAATTTAGTACTGCTGTTAAATGAAGTCTGATAGAAGAAAAATGAACTAGAGTCATTGTAACGGGAAGATAAATTGGTATCCTTCATTAAAAGCTGATCAGAGAATGAATCGTCTAAAGAGTCATCCCTAGAGAGGGTTTCTGTAACTTTTTCATTAATACTATCGATTGCTGAGTTCACAAACCTATTATCAGCATTATACAATGCCTTATCGACTGCATATTGATCTTGAATAGCATCAATATCGTTCTGAAATAATTGTAATGAATACGAAGTATTACAAGTAATAATTCTGGAATATTTAGAAACTTCCTTCATTTGAATAGTAGGAAAATTACCAATTTTTTCAATATCTACATTCAATTCAGCTGGGAGAGCTAAGGCAAAAGCATGAGGTTTACACATCAACAAAAACTCACAGTTGGAACCAGCCTTTGGTAACTGATCAATTTTTGAATTTTCTGAATTGTCTTCGAATATAACATCCTTGACATTATGGGATCTGATAATACTACTACACAATGGACACTCTTTGTATTTCTTTTGCTTTACAAAACCAGTATTTGGATTCTTAACTGTATCAACAATCGAAAAAAATGTCAAGAGACATGTATAACAAAATATGTGCCCACAGGTAACCATTCGTGGTGCTACTGGTTCTTCACATAAACAAATTGGACAGTTTTGTCCCTTGGGAACCACAACTCTTACAATATTCTCGGCTGGAACCAAGCAATTGGGATCAGCACTTTGTGCTTTATATTCAGATCTTGAATCAACAAGCAGTCTATAGTTTGCATTAATAAAAGAATCACCATGTAGATGGATATGTTCCACATTTTTCCTTTTTTCAGATTTCGATTTGTGAATAGAAGGTTGAGAGTGTGAATCTCTTTCAATTTCTGGAAGCTGGAATTCTAGCAAATGATTAATAGATATTTTAGTCTTGCGACCTCTCAACTTATAGTTGCCACCAATAATTTCATCCTGAATAGAATCCTCCAAACTATCCTGGACAAATCCTGATCCAGCCTGTTGAAGATGCTCATTTGAAGAGGTAAACTTGGAAGGGAATTTGCCACCACGTCCATTATACCGTTTCTGCTTACCATGGTGTTGGCTACCATTAGGATTCTTGTAATTTTGAAATTTTTTATTCTTGATATTTTTATTCTGAGAGTGATTTTTATTACTAGACTTGCTCTCAACAAGTTTATTCACATTCTTCTCACTACTACTACTCTGGAGACCAGATGAACTTCCTTCAGTAACCTGCATCGTATCCATATAAGTGTCAGGCTGTCCTTATCAATATCTACTGAAGCTATAAGTTTAATGATGCTTTATTCACTAATTTAAGCAACAGCAAAAATAATTGATAAAAGACTAAAAATCTCCAAAGCAAAAGGTGGAAATCTATCTCAAATCTTCAATATACCCTAAAGATACACTTTAATCGGTAGTAAGAGCTACAACCCCATCCATAATGAGCATTTCTTATACTCTTTTAATGACAATATTTTTAAATATCTAATCGTTATCCTTTTTTCATGTTTTAGTCGTCATAGAAAAAAAGGTCAATATATTAGATAGTGAAGACAATAAAGTTTCAGATAAGACAAGAAGAGAAGAGATATGACGACTAACCAATGTATAATACAGGAATTACATGTTTCGATATTTAATTTAAGTTCATTTAATTTGAATTTAATTGAAAAACTTCTAAAAAACATTGGCTAAAATGTTCAGGAATTGATCAATTTACTGGCAAAAATCGTGAAATTAAGAAATAGTAAAGTACCTACTGTTCATAGGATGGCTAGGAAGCCAATTTACAATTTTTAAACCACTTTTTATTTTTATATAATTATACATTATTATTAGTATATTATTATTAATGGAATGATGCATTTATGATTTAAGTTATTCATTATTGTTACAAATCTCTAGGTTTACAGGCTAATAACAATTGTCTATTAGCAATATTTGGATGACTGAGTGAAATGATTGCTTCATCAATATTTTTTGAGCTTATCAATCTTATTTTTTTACCCTTGATGATTTGTACCGGTACTAGTCTACCTAAAGGTGTATCTGTATTTAAGTCATATATTTGAACTAAATTATCACCAACCAGGATTAAATATCCCATAATTAACGACACACCGGTACAATAAAAATCTAATACTAAAATATCATGCTTCCAATTCTCGATATCACCATATTTATTGATCATAACTGCGGCTTCATCATATACCATGACATATTTCAACGAATCATCTAGATGAAAACAAGAAATGGGTTTTGTTTTATTTGACGCAATATCCTTCTTAACATATTCTGCCATTTTCTGTTTCGAAGAATCCTTTTTTGACGAGCTTTCTATATTGGTTTTGAATGCATAATGTGAAATATGAGATTGCTTCAAATAGGATGACATATCTGTATCATTAAAAAATGTCGGTAAAACAATTCCATCATCGTTAAATGCATCTTGATAAACAATAGACCCTTTAGTCGTACAGGCTATAAAGCATTTCTTAAAAACTATTATATCGTGAACATCTGGCGCCGTTAAAGTGGCTCCAAAATTTGGTAAACTGTATTCCTTGTAAAATTTAAAAAATTTCAGTGACTTTGTCAATCTATCAAATTCCGGCGTCAAAACTACAATTTTCCCTTTCCTCTCATATAACAAATGCTTAGAATTACCAAAGTCTTCTGCAAATTTAAATGTACTTATCTTATCTTTAACTAGGATTCCAATAACTCTATTGTTGGATAAATATTTCTGAGGTGAGTAATATGCACCTAATAAACTTGGAATATTATAGTAACACAATTTCCTGTTATCCAGCACAAAAATGAGACCTAACTTAACATTGGACTCCATTTTTTTCACATAAACACAATTTATAACTTTAACAAATTTCTTACTGGATTCACTCTCACATCTCATAAAAATACCAAATTCTGTAGCGACAAAAAAATACGTTTTTGCCTCATACTCAATGCTTATTGAGCATGAAATCATAGCTGGCATTATTCTTACATTTTGTAGTGCCCTGTTATTTTCTGTCTCGTACTTTTTTAATGCAATGTCAATTTCAGAACCTTCTGTTGTAACAGGTAAATTGACAGGTGCATCCTTTTCTGAATATGCAAATTGTGTGCTAATTACTTGAACATTGAATACAGGGGTTACTGTCTGTTTCTTACAAATATCGAAACAAGCAATAAATGCCTTTCTCCATTGTTCTCTTTCTTCAAATGAGGATGAGTAAAATGTAAAAGACTCATTTGTTGCCAGATTTCTAACTTTAAATCCAAATTCAGAATGAGATGGAATTGCATTTGAAATTTCAGTATGCGAGTTTTCCTTATTTGTTCCATGTGTAGGGGAGGAGTATAATGACTTTGAAACCGTACTAGCGGCATTAATTAAATGAGGACGTACGGCACTAATAGGTGTTGAAACTAACTGACTAGCCGATTTATTAGATCCTTTGTAGATAGACTCTCTTATACTCCCTCCTGCACTAGAACGACCATCTTCATTACTAGGCTTGCGCTGTTCCAAATTTAGGTATTCAATCGGGATTGGTCTTTCAATAAGCTTGTACCTTTCTTGATTACCCTTCATGACCCTTTCTGTTATAAGGAAATAATTATCCAGAAGGGCTATATATACGGGAGTTGGCTCTAACCAAAGCTCTCTTTTTTTCATGATAGTACCTGCCATTAGAAGTTTTCTACCAGTATCAGTCAGGCCCAGATCTAGTTTGTCTTGTGAGGAAGTACCATCATCATCTTCAACAGAATCTTTGATGTTGACATAGCCGACGGTATAATTGTTTTTACTATTAAAAACTAGTTGCTTTGAGAATCTAACAAGTTTTCTCCTATCTATTGCTGCACCATGAACACGATCAACTTCTGCACTTAAACTTTCTACTTCTTTAATAACTATTTCTAAGTATTCGTAATCTTCCATGGAAGGATCTGTATTTTTCAAAATAGACTGTAAAGTTAAAGGTAAATTTTGCAACGACTTAAAAAAACCACCAAAAAATATCACATCATGATACATTTTGGAACGAGTAATATCAGGTAAATTATCTACCTCTGCCAACCATTGTGCAAATTTTGTGTTATGTTGTTTTTCCCAAGTAATAATTTCATGAACGGTAGCCATAGCAGTAGCATAATTTATATAAATTTCTCTAGCCTCATTTACCCATTTCAAATAAATCTTTCCAATAGAGTCTATAAACTTTCCTCTGGTTTTAAGTTTCCAAAAAATTGGAGTTAGCAGAAATTCTTTATGCAATTGAATAAGTGGTGGAAAAACGTTGAATGCTAGTGATGCGAAATTAGGCTCATCTGGTAATAAATTTGGATCAAAGTTTTTCCCATATACCTCTAATGCTGCATTTGCCATATTTAAGGATCTTTCCTCCAATATTATTAAATCAAAAATAAAACTCTGTCTTTGAATTTCACGAGGGTTAATTTCTGCTAACATTTCTGGAGTTAATTTCCAATAATCTGTCCATAGTCCCACAGATTTATTAATTATTTCTGATAACTTAAGTTCTTGCCTTGACTCTGTAGGTAATCTATTGAGACAAGTTTCTGAATAACACACTGTAGCTAATGTAGGAGAATATGTATTATCAGAAAATGAGTAACATGGTAATAGTTCTGTGAAGATACCACAAATATCTAAACCAGCTACTATAATTGTGATTTCATTTTCGTTTTCTTCATCCTCATCCGATTCTTTTTCAAATCTCACTGCCTTTTGAAGAACTAAGGATTCTATTATTTTATCAACATTTGAATCAATTGTGTCTTGATCAAAGGCCTTGGGCATTTGGAATTCTAATAACAGCTGAATCATTTGAAAAAATTCAAATTTTCCGAATACATATTCATTAAACCATTCAAAATATACCTTTAACACCCATTCATAAATATCAGATAATTTATATACACTATAACACTGATATAACTTGTTTTCATCCAAGGAATTAATTGAAAATGGTTGTGTAGGTGCTGTTATACTTGGCGCAAGTTCTAGAGGTTTACCACCTAGTAATGAATTAAAGCTACTATGTCTTGCATTGGAATTATTAAATGTATAATTTGAGTCTGAATAACAGCTTTCAATACTATCTGAAACCTTACTATTACCGCTCATATTTCTTGAAGATGAAGAAGGAATTTTGGGTAATGGAGGCCTTTCAAAAAATGTCGGACTGTCCAATATGTTATCATTATAAGAACTTAATCCAGGTATCGATTTTGTCGATTGCTCAAATTCTTCTGGAGGAGTGCTCCAAATCCTAGGAGAACTACTTCTTGATTTTATTTCATCATCTCCTATAAAAGGTGAGCGATAAATCTTAGAACTATTATTTGTACTTTTCCTCAATAAGTTTGAATCTGACTCAGATACAAATGGAGATTTATATTGAGATGAAGTAGGTGTTGAAGTTTTTGTTCTAGTTGGTGCTATTCGAAGAGGTGAAGAAGGTATGCTATATTGGGTTGGAATTCTTGGAGGCGGAGGTCTGCCACTAATTGATCTCCTACTCCCAGAAATGGGAGAATCAGAATTATTTACATTCCCGATATTCGAAAGACTTCCAGTACTATTAGGTTCGCTACCACCCACACCATTATTGCCTATGACAGGAGTCCAACCAATAGATATATTGTCTTCACTATTATCTCTATTTTCCAGAAACGAAGATTTTGTCCTTAATGGTGGCAACTTTGGTAGATCAACATTTTCACGATTGCTGACGAGATTGGGACGCTTATATTGTCCTTGAGAACTAGTCTTAGGATAATTATAACTGCTCATCGTCAATATGATAAATATTTCATAAATTTATTCAAATTTAGAATCATTAAGAGAAACTAATTCAAATTTAATGTCACGAAATTAGTCAATTGAATAAGACTAAATAGATATTTGGCCACTGAGTCGACTCTTGAGTGCTCTAGAAGTTCAAATCAGTGTTGCTCATCAAACTCTGTAACTAATCAATTCAGCCTTTTAACCTTCCTTTAATATTACCAATAATATCTGATAGTTAAATAGGGGTCGTGCTAAACGACGTACATATAAGGACCCATATACCAAGAGTTATCCTTTGATTTAAGGACAAAGGAGTAACTCAAGATACCTGGAAGTATCTTCGTTATAATTTTAAGCCGTTAATTGATATTTTTCAGTTTTCAAACTTTTATTTAAAGTTCATTTTTGGTCCAAATATCTTCTGAGAAACCAGATCTCAAAGTAAATAGACTATTTATAGTGAGATATGTGTATGCTGGTGGCTAACAAACCATACAAAATCCAAACACTATATTTAATATTGTTAGATCATATCTTAAAACCGCAACAAAGCCCTGAATAGAGCTATTTTTGTAAAACTTCTGAAAAGTTGAATTCCAAAATATGGCAAACAGTGTATTTTCAAAAAACAACAATTAGAAGACTCCGTGGCCAAGCTGGTTAAGGCGTGCGACTGTTAATCGCAAGATCGAGAGTTCAATCCTCTCCGGGGTCGTTTATTTTTTATTTTTATAGCTGTTCATAAACAGTTAACAGTGTATGACAGGAAAGTCTAAATTACCATAATTAAAGCTGATCAAGACTAAACAAAGGGAAAGTAGGTCATCCAAATAGAAACAGAATCTTGTTTATACTATAGATGAATATATATACATATATATTTATTATTTGGGTAAAAAATAGGTTCTTTTCATAATATAATCCATGCACAGCCGAGTTCCAAGCATCACTGACAACATAATCAATCAATCGTCATGAAAAACCACAGCAAAAGTCTAGACCATTAATTAACCTTGAATAAAAGTAGCATCGATTTTTTGTAATGATGGCCCTAAATTCATCATTAACTTTCTTCTGTATGATATTTCATTATTACGTTGAATTGGGTTGGCTTCTAAATATATTGTTTCAAGGTTTGGCAATTTACCCAATTCTTCACCTAGTGACTCAAAAGTTTGGTCAACTTTATTAAAAGATGCCCAAATATCCGTTAGATTAGTCAAGTGTTTTAAATTTTCTATTTTTTCAATCTTGTTAGCTGTGATATCCAGGGTATTTAATTTCAAATTTTTATCCAGATTTTCAATTTTAGTAATAAAATTATGAGAAAGGTACAACTCTTCTAAATTTTCTAATTCCTCTAAACCTTCAATATTTTTCAATTTATTACCTTGAATTGATAAAATCTTCAAGCTCTTCAAATGATGTAGATTAATCAACCTTGGAATAGAGTTTTTACCCAACCAAATTTCTTCTAGCTTCTCCAACCCTTGGAAAGAATCCGGCCCTATTTCTTTGATATTATTACCACCCAATTCTAGATTCTTCAACTTTGTCAAAGTTGATAGATTTTCAATAACTGATATTTTATTTTGAACGAAGTATAAATTTTCAAGATTAACCAATTTATCAATATTTTTAATATTTTTAATGTTATTAAATGAAAAATCCAAATTTTCTAAAGCAACCAATTTATTGACATTACTAGAAATATGTTTAATCCTATTATCATACAAATCCAACTCTTTCAAAGTATCATATGGCAATACATCAACTTCACTAATACTTTCAATCAAATTCTGTCTTAAACATAACGATACTAATTTCTTGAACCTATACAGATTCAAATCTTCCATAGAACGTATCTTCAAATGCACCAAATCGATATTCTCGATATCATCCTCCAAATCTTCTGTCAATTCACTGTCTGCACTAATATATTCAAAATTAGTATCAGGGATTATCTGTTGCCTTAAACCATTTGGCCCAGTTTCAATTATTTGCAATGGGGTTTCCTCAACGTTTTTAGAATCATCACCAGAACTCATTATAACTTATTTTTAACCACTCTTATCAATGCCTGATCACTTCTTAATACTTATATACTAATCTATAATTCAGTTTATCTCTTCATCAGATGTTGTTAAATCAATATTATTAATAGTTTTATAACCGTTTTCCTTATTATATAGGGAAAAATTAGTATGTGAAATATACTGTCCCTAGCTATGTAAAAGAGATGAGTTATTGAACGGAATGAGGCAAGCTTCAAATCGCTGATCGATGTAACTGAACTTTGACAATGTCGCATTTGATTGTGTAGAGTTATAAATATATATATATTTAGTTATACATACGTATATATAGAAATAAGTTGAAGAATTGTGTAAATGGAAGAAGGACCAATGAACCAAAATATATTAAATTGGTTATGATGACCACTTAATAGACCAGTTTAATTTTGATCCTGCTTGGAAAGGTGCTACAATGATTGATTTGTCATTGGTGATGACTTCTGGGATGGATTGCTCCTTTCTGTATAGTATCAATTCTTTAGTAGATTTTAATGATTCTGGTTTAACGTCGTAGAAGTTAAAGCCAAATTCTGATACGAAACCTTTTAGTTTTGGTAAAGATTGATATTCGTCGAAGATTTCTGCCAAGTAAGGTACTGCGAATAATTGAGAATACACACCTGCACATACGCCAACATGTTTTGCTTTATTGGATAGAGGATGAGGTGCTGAATCTGAACCGAAAAAGAAATAAGGTTTGCCAGAGGTAGCAGCTTCAATTAAAGCCTTCTTGTCCTTTGGTAATTTTGCTACTGGCTTACAAAAGTTAATTGGGTTACCTGCCCAGTCATCAATTGTTAAGAACAAGTGATGAGCTGTAATGGTAGCGGCAACCTTGACATCTTTGGAATCAGTTACGTTTTTATTGATTTCTTTAATCGTGTTAACAGCAGCTTCTGTAGTACAATGCTCTAAAACTATCTTCAAATTAGGGAAATCGTTATTTAATTTCTTCAAAGCCGGTAAGAAGCATTCTTCTGCGTTCAACACATGGATATCTTCTTGATTTGAACTGTTATTTGTTACTGACGGTTTTTCACCGTGTAAATTCAAAACTAAACCCTCCTCTTCCATTGCTTTAAAGATAGGATAAAAAGCTGTGAAATCGTTTGGGTCAACACCCGAACTTGAATTAGTGGTGACACCAGCTGGATAACACTTAACGCCTTGAATAGCTCCAACTGATGCAGCTTTGTGAATCAATTCCGGAGTCAATTCACTAGATAAATAAAAACTCATTAAAAATGTGGTCTCTGGCGCAATCTTCTCCAATTCAGACTTATAAGCAATAACTCTATCCAATGTAGTCACTGGAGGTTGCAAATTTGGCATAATATAAGCAACTGAAATACCACCTTCTTTAATTGTTGGCGTAATCAATTCACACATTTCACCGTCCCTTACGTGGACATGCATATCGCATGTTGTACCTAAATTAATCTCTTCCATTCTCAACAAAACTATTCTACTATGCACACAGACCTTCTGAACACCTATAAATATCCCAGGTATCTCTCTTGTACACAAGATATCACAACATTCCAACAGAAAGTAACATCCATCTCTCTCTTTTTAATATCAATTTATTCATCTAATTTTATATTGAAATAAGACTCATCGGGTGATTTTTCATTGAGAAGTCAATAGGTTGATCAAAGAATATAAAACAAGTCAACCAAATAGTGTTCTAGATATGCATATCTTGTAGGCTTAGGATGGCTATGTTGAGTGTGGGATACGGTTGATTAAGAATATGTTGGATTCCTGATTTTTATTTTTAGTTGAGGGTATTGCTTGGCAGTATCGAGGAAATTATAGCGATATGAAGAAGATATTGAAAGATTTCAAATAAAAATCAGCATGCTGTAATAGATCTAGGAGGTGTCAATGCTGATCAATGTATCTGAATTAGTTGGGAATCAAGTGGGATGTATACAATTTTTAAATTTTACCTTAGTTATTTTCTTTAGTGGAAAGAGTGACATCTGCAGGGAATAGCCACTTTTTTCATAACTGGGTAAAGGAGGATATCCTACGTCTACTTGTAATTAATTGTTTATTGATCTTCTTTTATATTGTAAAATTACAATGCCATTTCTACAAATAGAATCAAGAGGCTCTGAACTATGAATGTCATCAATACTTGCAAAAAGGTTTTCCAAAGTTGTAGTCATATTGAATAAAAGACCCGATTTTTTTTACTATTAGATCAATATCTAAATGGAAATGTGACTACTCTAGTCTCTTCATGTCAAGATTATAAAGTTCATGTCTTGGAGCTGAAATCAGTTGAGGGAGTAATGTTCTTTAATTATGTTTATTATATATAATAAACATCGAGCATACCTATGTCGAATATATATGTTGCTGTCAGTTCCCTATGTTATTGTCAGTTATATGATAAACACTTAGGGATAATAGTTGGATCAATGGTCTCTTTTGAACTGAATCTATTAATTCTACCACTGCCGAGGCATGTGACAGACAGGCCAGTTAGGTAAATGGCCCTTATTTTCTTCCAAATCCAGAAAATATTTGACTATATATCCTTGTAATGTAGTCACCAGCATATTAGAGTACGGCAGTATTCATATGCTGAGGCCATAAATTTTGTCTTTTGAATTACTGTCATTTATACTTTTATTCTACAACAAGATTGCGCTATACACAATTTATCGTATTTACGTTATCAGACGGCCCAGTAATGAAAGGATGCGTTATTGAGACTTTTCAATATATCAATTCACCTCTTTACTCAAGTATTGACTGACAACTTGTCAGAATTATGAGGTAACACGTGATATATACGTATTACGACATTATTCATATAGGATAAAGAAATGTTACTTTACACGAAAGTGTTATTTCTGACGTTAAAACTTTTCCAACACTTTATATAAGAAATGACAAGATCTTAATTGACACTTGTCATGTTAATTATATTCCCATGTGTATATTATATACTTTAATACACCGGATCAATATCAACTTATTAAGAATGTCCTTGGAAATAAATAAAGAATCTATTACTATGAACGATTCGGTAGAAAAACCACAACATAATTCTCTACACAACTCTGCTCATATATAAATTTTATCGACTTTATCATTCTACTTTCGTCATCAATCAGGTCACCTACAAACAACGTCATTCAATTCAGAGCTTAACACTTGTAATTTCCAAGAACACAGTTATTGAAGTAGGCTTGGCGGTAGATTGAGTGAGAGAGAAACTGGCAATAACCCCAAAGTTAACATTTGAGGGTAGTGAGAGGAATACGAGGAGAGTTTTCCTGAATAAAGAGCAATTTGAGGCCAATAGAAACTAACTATCTACCAAACTACATTTTTCCAAAATTTCAACAAATACATTGGAGGGTTGGCCGAGTGGTCTAAGGCGGCAGACTTAAGATCTGTTGGACGGTTGTCCGCGCGAGTTCGAACCTCGCATCCTTCAAATTTTTTCCATCAGTATTTTTTTCGAAATGGTTTTTAATTTTTGCATCAAAAAAGTTTCAAAGATATATAAGAAGACAACATCTCATCATCAAGACAAGAGCCTATTTTAAGGCATCAGATCAAGGATTTTTAGTGCCAAAGCGGTTGATTGTGGTTGATATTGGGTATAACTTATATTTCCCTTGCAAATATTTTGGTGTTTGTTGAGATAGGCGTCGCAAGAGCAAGACTTTTGCAATAACTGCAGTTTGGGTAAGCGTTAGATCGACTTATCTTCTCTATTACTCAGCTAGAATTTATTATTGGTGTTATATTGGGTTTGGGTTATTTTCACTTGTTGCATTTTTAATATCTAGTGGAAAATAGGTTTCCTATTGGTAGTATTAAGGTTTTATATTTATTCATTTCGGTTTTTTATTTTTATTTTTGATTTGATCTGGCAAGATGTTTAAGAAGCACAAGAATCAGGACTTGGATATGTCCTTTCTTTGGAAAAAGAATCCGAAGACACCATCAGATTATGTCCGATATTCTTTGGAGCAGTTTGGGAAGATGACTACTGCTTCGACTAGTGACACGAGACGAAAACATCAAGAAGAATTGTTTAAATACTTAGTAGGAACTAGAGAATTGTTATTAGGTGATTCCGAACCTAAGCCAACGAATCAGATGAAATATGAAGTTCATGTAGCAATGAATAAACATGAATTTTTTTTATGAATTATTTGCTGAACTTCCAAGAAACTGAATTTAGAGGCAATGAAAGAAAGTTTGCTAAAATTTGCTATTTCACTTTTCGTTTTCAAAAGGACAACAAATTTGTCACTGTAGAATTATTTCGTTTTCAAACCTTAAAACAGTAATTTTTATGCTACGCTAAAGTGGAATTAGTTTTACAATCATCTTCAAGAAAAAAAAAATAGCCATGAGGTTTTCCAAATTGTTGGTAATATGATTTTGGAGTGTATCAAATATGAACAACTGTGTAGAATTATCTTAAAGGATCCTCAATTTTGGAAATTCTTCACTTTTGCGAGATTAGGAAACTTTGAAATAAGTACAGAGTCATTCCAAATTTTAAATGCATTATTTATAACTCATGAGAAATTAGTCTCAAAAGAATTTTTTTCACAAGAATCAAACATGTTAAGTTTCATACAGAATATAAATAAATTAATGGCCCATGGTAATTACGTAACCAAGAGACAGAGTACGAAATTAATCTCTTCATTGATTATAATACGATCGAACAATCAATTGATGAGTACATATATAAATTCTCCAGAGAATTTAAAATTAATAATGACCTTGATGACGGACAAATCCAAAAATCTTCAGATTGAAGCATTTAATGTGTTTAAAGTAGTCATTGCAAACCCTAGAAAATCAAAGCCTGTGCTGGACATTTTAGTTAAAAATAGAGACAAACTATTAAAATATTTCGAAACTTTTGGTACTGACATAAAAGATCCCATGTTTAGAGACGAACGTGAATTTATCATTAGAGAAATCGAATTATTACCAAGAATCATCTGCTCCAATGTTGAAAATACTAATAATGCAACAGCTGCAACCACTACTAGTGCTTAGAAAATAGGAAATCATCACTACACATTACAACGTCTAGATATAATTCATTCTGATTAAAAAATACACACATATATAAGGATATACATACGGTTTCTATACGATTTTTTTTTAATATTATAAAATTAGGGTGTTGGTCCTATACCAATTAATGCATTGTTATTATATAAATAGTTATTTTTCTATTCTGTTAAATCAAACTAAATAGACCAAACTATCTATTCATGTATCTTTAAAATAATCATTGAATACTTATCAATGAATCTTCTGGCTTATAAACCATATTGTAATTAAATCCAGATATCACACCATTTAAATCATTCCTCAAGACACGATCATCGACAATAACCTGAATCGACACACCATGGTACGATCCCCAAACAGGTCTAGCATTAACATTAGTATTTGGCATACCAGTGTTAGTCACTATTGCATCTTGACCTCTCTTGTCTCTACCACTTTCATCAAAACGTACTTTACAACCAATATTGCAAATAATACTGCCAGAGCCAGGTATTATATGGTAATCCATGGAAGTTAAATTATGCTGACTTTGAACTACTTGTTCCTGCCACATCTGTAGAAACATCATAGGTTGAGCAATTGGAGTTGCATTCATTATAATTTTACAATTCCCACTACCATTAAATAAAGTTAGAAAACCATTCAACGCTTGTGGATTATTCTCATCCAAATGAGCCAAAACTTTTTTGACAAAAGTCTGTAATATACTTGACTGATTACCACTTCCTTGATTCATATCCTAAGTCACACTCCAATCGCTATATTGCTCGTTGAACCTCTTAAACCTTTGGTTCTTGCAGTTAAGTTAATATGGTTTTAACAACTTTTTTTTTTCAGCTTGAAACTTTTTTATATACCAGTAAGATGAGATGAGATGAGATGAGTCTGATGTTGTTATAAAGAAGGATGATTATTCCAATTGAGGGTAGGAGATGATGAAGAGGATTAATGAAACTTGTGAGAATGTGTGTCGGTAGTCGGTATGTGTTCATATTTTTGATGGCGAGCAAAACAGCCTGAAAATGCTTACCGACAGCAAGGACCAGATAGGGAAACCTGGTGTATTTACTAGCACAATAGATGTAGGTAGATTTTGGATCCTAATATCGTAAGACTGATTTAAATTCCTTTTCTGTATAGAAGACAGAATCTTGAAAGTACTTATTCTTGGGATCCAGTATATTCTTCGCATTGAGATATTATGCCATACCAAGTTCTGGCAATTGCAATTGCGTCTGGTCACAGACTGGCAAGAATTCACAAAACTAACTCTAAACCTCCTGTACTCTAGCTGCCCAATTATCCTAGTCATTTCTTGTTCCCATCGAGGTATGCAATAGAAACGAATAATGATTCGATATGAACATCAGAGAACAGGAGCCGTATGTATAACCATGCAAAAAGGCAAAAAGTAATCATAGAAGAGAATAAAATCGAGGTATCTATAAGTATACGCACATTGCAGATTCATTTCATCGATCAAATCTCGCAATATGCCAATCACTTTACTTTATTCCATGCGGCTGATGCTGTATATACCCCAGATTTTTATATACTATTTATCATCATCTACATAAATATTATATACAAGCCAATAATCATCAAATTTGAACACAATAAAAGGGAGCAATTACACCATACAACATAGTATCGATGATTCCCACCAGCAGTGTCCTGACAAGTGATCTCTTCATCCCAATTCAAATAGAGTTTTAACTCTGGTTTGCTTCATTTAATAGTCAAGGGTCCATTAAAAACTGGAAAATATTGCACTAGGAGAGCTTTATAAATGACATTTTATTGGTAGATGGAAAGGAGAGTAAAAGAGATTAATTATAAAGAGACAAAAAATATAGCTAGAGTATCTGGTTTGACATATACTGCAAGAGTAGGTTGATATAAATCCTCAGTTTATATTCCGAGTTAGTCTGTCAGGAGGATATTCAGTTGGAAGTTTTTTAAAGGTCATTGAGAGAAAGATAAGTTACATACCATCTCATCTCTAGTTCAAGAAAGAAGTTTGTTAATTGGTGTTAGATAAGAGTTGTGAGTAATGAGAGATTATAAGGTATTTATTGGGAATTCTCATCCAGAATTGGGTAATTTAGTCTGCCAGAGGTTAGGTGTTGAACCTGCACCTTGCGTATTAAAGAAATTTGTTAATGGTGAAACATCCGTTCAGATAGGGGTCTCTGTACGTGACGAAGACGTCTATGTAATTCAATCTAGTTCGAACACTTTGAATGATCATATAATGGAGTTATTGATTATGGTTTCTGCTTTTAGTGGTGGGTCTGCTGGAAAAGTGACAGCTGTAATACCAATGTTCCCTTATTCAAAGCAAAGTAAAATGAAAAAACATAGAGGTGCCATTACTGCTAGAATGTTGGCAAACCTATTGATCATGGCTGGCGCTGACCACGTAATTTCAATGGACCTTCATTCATCTCAAATGCAGGGATTCTTCAGTAAACCTGTTGATAATCTTTATGGTGGTCCAAGTTTAGCAAGATGGATTAAGGAAAATGTGGAAGATTATGAAAATGCTGTCGTAGTTTCGAAGAATCCTGGTGGAACGAAAAGAGTTACTGCTTTAGCTGACAGCTTGAAGATAAATTTTGCGATGATTCATACTGATCGTAGACGTTCAAAAGATCTATACTCACAGAATAGAGATGTTGAACAATTACGATTAAGAAAACAGTCCATGCTGAGAAAAAACAGACCGATTGTGAAGCTAGGAGACTCTCCATTCGAAGAAGAGAATATAATATTGTCTAATGGTATTCAAACTGCTAGAATCCGTAATGGCCATGTTATTAGTGATGATGAAATTGATACCACTGACTTTACTGGAGAGGAAGGATTTTTGACTGACAGTCTCATATTATCTTCTAATCACAATGAACAGTATGGCCTATGTCAGAATTATGAAGGAACCGATGATGAAGAAGAAGAGGAAGAAGGCAAACCCGATCTTACTCATGGAGAAAAATTGATAACTTTAGTTGGTAGTGTCGAGAATAGTTCAGCAATTATACTAGACGATATGATAGACAGACCAACCTCATTTGTAAGTGCTGCAGAACATTTGGTTCAAAATTGTGGGGCTAAAAAAGTTTACGTCATTGCTACGCATGGTGTATTCATTGGTGACTGTTTACAACAACTAGAACAGTCTGAAGCTATTCATAAAATTGTAGTTACAAATAGTTATCCAATCCCAAAGGAGCATATAGAAATGTCAACCAAACTGGAAGTCATAGACGTCTCTGCTATTTTTGCTGAATGTATTCGCCGTGACCACAACGGTGAGAGTATATCAGTACTATTCGACTCATTGGCTGTTTCGTAAGGACTCTTAAACAATTTATGGAAGAGATGGACCATTTAGAATATATTCACCCTAGGACCCCTGGCTATTTAACTATGTACATAAATAAGATTACTTATTGTTGAAATGAATGTGTCTTACTATATAACAATACATTATATACTATTGAATATAATGCCTAACAAAATAACTAATAAACATTTTTATATTCCCACAAACCTGAATCTATTCACCTGTAATTAATGACCACCTAATTACTATTCATTATTTAATTTTCATTGAAAGTTTTCTATAAGGGACCTGAAAAGATATAATAAAACTATGCATTATTTAACCCAACCCGTTTGCTGCAGTAGCCCATTTTTTAGTCTCAGTCCAACCAGAATTAATTACTTGAATCGCATCTTCTAGATTTAACGGATCTTTCAAAGGTTTATCATCTATAACTAATTTTTTGTAAACACGAGGGTAGTAATCAGCAGGGATTTTTTCAAAAGTTTGTTTCCTTTTTTCAGAGCCTGAAATGTCATTGTTCGTTTCATTGATTTCAGTCCAAAGCTCTCTTCTTCTTTTCCAAATGATATCAGCACTACAGAACGGCTCTCCAAGTTCGTGTCGCAGTTCTTTGCATTTTTCTGTAGCATTGTAATTCGAAAAAGTTTCGATATTTGAATCACTATCATCTTCATCACTAGAAGAGTCAGAACATTCAAAAGATTCAGTTTCATCAGTCAATCTCATTTCAACAGCGGCACCTAGATTTGGTGGCATCGAATTAGAAGCGTAACTGGTTCCCTCGGAGTTAGGATCCGAAGTAGAGACACTTGAATCATCTGCTTGAAACAGTGCTTCTACCTTATCATCATTCATAGATCCATTATCGAGAGAATTCAAAGTTTCTTGGGTAATCTTTTTAAATGTCGATCTCCATCTACTAAAAGTTTGAGAAATGGATGACTTAACACCTTTGCCATGGAAAATACTTATTGATTTTTTATTTTTTAGTTCAGCTTTTGCCATGATTTATAATAATGCTATATTTATATGATAATGCTTTCTTAAAGTTTGATGAAGTTATTTTCTTGCTTCTTTTTTGTTTTTTTTTGTTTGCTAAATGAAAGTTTGTGAACAGATTTAAAATCTAAGTTTGGGATGCGATGGAATAAGTTTTATTAAAACAAATAGTATTCGATAGTTGAGAAACAGAGGCCAACAAAATGATTTATATTTGTTTATATATCTTCTGTGATCT
>NW_001834640.1:0-36450 GCF_000150035.1 Vanderwaltozyma polyspora DSM 70294
TTTTTTGATTATAATATCAAATATAAATTAAGGAAGGGATGGTAATGAATAGAAATTGTATATTGGGGGTTAATTAATGAAGAAACAAAAAAAAAATAATAAAAATTTTTTTCCTTGTCTAATTAATATTTTTTTTTCTAAATACTTTAGTCTTGAATTTAAAGAAAGAAAAAAGAACGATGGTAATTCAATTTTTCAATAATCTTAATACTCAATTAATAAACGTAATCGTCGAGATTCACCAATTTCAAATCTGTACTATTATAAAATAGTATATATATTTACTTTTGAATAATTTCAGCTTATATTGTAGTTTAACGGCAAAGGGATCAAAAAATAAGAGTCCTCACACAGCAACAGCAATACAAAAATATGGATACACAGTTCTAGTAAACAGTAACTCGATATAAACCACTTGTAACTTACACAAGATATAATTCAAAACCAAAACAACTCAAATGTTCCTTGTTTTAATATATAAAACCTAGTTGTTTAAAGTTTTGTTTGTTGGTTGGATGGGTGGGTTCCCAGGACGCTCCCTTTTTGGAAGATTGCCACTTGATTGAATTGTTGCATGATCGTATAAAGTGACTAAGGATATAGTAGCAGTCGTGACAATCAGCAGGCTAAGCTCTTCTCTTCCATGCTGTGCCCATGCCCATGCCCACGCCATACTAAGCATACGCTTGAACTATGCTATACTATGTTGTTAATAATGCTATGCTATGCTTAATCCATTCTAAACTGAGAGAGTTGAAAGAGCTGTGACGATGCATTTTGTCTTTACTGTGGGAACGATGCACGTGACTATATTATATATATATATATATACCAAGTTATGTAAAGGTAAGAAAGCAGGCAGGCAGGCAGAATAGGATGGGGATGGGAGATAAAGAGGAAGGAAGGGGAAGGAAGAGCAAAGCACAAGGGACAAGGAACAACGTAGATGGGACACTCAAGTTAACTGAACCATATTCCATAACCCAACACCAGTGCTAATACTTCCTTGCTTCCATTGATAAATAGATATTATTAGTCCACGTATTACTTACATCTTGGTGGACGCTACTCCACCGAGATCACTCTAGTCAAGATAATTTTGTATGGCCCATTAAAGGTCTAAGGGATCTGTCATTTATTATACTAACGTTGACTTATTGATATATAGTACATAAGAATTAATTGTAGGCATTATTAGGAGCATTGCAAGAAAAAAAGCTATTGTATTTTTATTGCAATGTTTCTAATACTACCTCCCCATGGAAATGAGTAAAATAATTTCTGTGGAATACAGACAGACAATACAAGATTGATATCCAGTTGATATCGATCCCACACCCCTTTCAATACACTTGTTCTGGTATAATTTATAATACTGTTGGGAATATTCATGTGTGTTTCTGTAACAATTGAATACTTGAAGTAATATATATGCGAAGTACGTCAATGGAAAAGAAAATAGATTGACTATCTTTCAAAAAAAAACAACTTAAATCCTCAATACAAAGTGTCGTCGTTACTATCATTATTATTACAATTACAAGAATCGATATAAACACATTCAACATGATTCTAACACATTTGCAATGTACCTGGATACAGCCAATGTTTCAACAAACCACTATAAGCATTCAATCTTTTCTTCTCCTAATATACTTCAATATCACATTCAGTCTAACTTGGGGGAAGAGACGTATTCAAATGATTCAACAAAACAATTTGGAATTCTACATAAACAAAAAAATGAAGAGAAAAAAAAGCATACAGGAATTGATGATTCTTGTTAGTTAGTTAACTTAAACAGAAGCAGATTTGGCTCTCTTGTCCAATTTTGCTTGAGCTTTAGCACCAACTAAACCACCACCCCAATGTTTCTTAACATCTTCAAATTTATCAGCAAAGTTAGCGTTGATGGAAGTTATTAGCTTGGCTAATTCGGCTTCATCTTCAGGTCTAACTTCACTTAGGGCTGCTACAGCAGAGGTCTTTTGGTGAACCAAAGTACCTAATCTAGCCTTACCCTTGACAATGGCGTATGGGACACCCATCTTCTTACACAAAGCTGGTAAGAATACAACCAATTCAATTGGGTCAACATCATTAGCGATCAAGACCAATTTAGCCTTCTTATTTTCGATCAAAGAAACAACATGGTTCAAACCAAACTTAACAGCGTATGGTTTTGGAGAAGCTTCTTGTTTGGTCTTACCTTCAGCAATAGCAGCGGCTTCCTTGGTCAATCTTTCCTTCTTTTCAGCAGTAGTTTCTGGTCTGTACTTGTTGAATAATTTAAAAGTTTCAGAAGCAGTGTTTCTATCCAAAGTAAATTGAAACTGAGCAACTGCTGGTGGAACCTTTAATCTAACGGACAAGATTTTTTTTTGTCTTTGTAATCTGACATATTCAGGCCATTTAACGTATCTGGACAAATTTCTCTTTGGTTGAATAGCTTGACCAATACCAAAATTCTTTGGAGTAGAATTTGTTAATGGATTCTTAGTCTTGTTTGATTTAGCAGATTTAGCAGCAAATGGAGCTGGAGCAACTTTCTTACCTGGAGCCATCTTAATTCAATTATATGGATAATATACCGGTTTGGTTTCTTGTTTGATTTGTCTTTTGAGCATAAACACACTAATTGAAGGTAATTCACTAGTTTAAAGTACTAAGTAGTACTTATAAGTCAAGAAATAAGTTTGTGTGAATCATCAAAAACATTTCTAATTTGTCTCTTGGTTTTGATTTTAGTATTATTTTTCAATTTTTCACTACATTTTTGCTTGACTTTATAATTAACAACACAATTTTCTGCCATTTCTACGACAATTTCTCAACATTTTTCATTTTAAAGATTGTGTTGAATTTGAAAAGGTTTTTTTTTAAGCCCAATTTTGTGTTTTTTTAAGAAAAATGAAGGAAATTTTAAAAATTAAAAAAACTACATCAATATATTATGTAGTGTATGGATGTTTAATGCACTTGTATATATATTTTCAAGCACTGCACAGTCACATTAAAGATTCACTTTGAATTTCACTCTCTCGATAATGTTGAAATCATAAAATGACGACACACTTTTTATAAATGTTTAAGTCCGTAATCATTTAAGTATGATAAACCGTTATCAAATATTTAACTTAATATCTAGTTTTTAATTTAATTGAAAAATGAATATTATATTGAGTAGATTTTATATACATCATAAGAATATTTGTACAAACGTTTGTTTTAATTCGATCCCCATTATATTGGATGCTGGATTAAAAAAATATTTTTTCATTATTGTAATTAATTAATATCACATTAGACATTATCGTAACTTCATGAAACATCAGAAAATTGTGAAGCGACAGTCATTACAAACCTTCTGTAGCAGATAACCAACCCTTGGTTCTTTCAATGGCAGCTTCCCATAGTTTCCAGTGAGATCTTCTTTCTTCATCACTAGATTCACTTTCGAAGACCTTCAAGTTCAATTCATCAGCACCAATTTGATCACCTTTTTCATGACCACCGTAGTAGACCCACTTCTTAACATCTTTTAGATCTTTCCACAACAAACGGTCCTTTTCGTCCTTGAAGGCCATGTTGGCAGCAATAGCAGCACCCAAGGCAGTACATTCGTGAGTTGGGGATCTTCTGATCTTAATACATGGACCTAGAATATCAGCTTGAATTTGCATAACTTCATCAGATCTAGACATACCACCATCAACAGCCAAAGTGGACAATGGAGACTGTTCATATGCTTCTTCAGAGACTTCTTCCAAGAAATCTTTGTCACCATCACCACCAAAAGCATCAGAACTCATAGCCTTCAAAATAGCTCTAGCTTGGAAACAAACACCTTCGACAGCAGCTCTGGCAATATGAGAAGCAGTGGTATATTGAGACATACCCATAATAGTAGCACGAGCATCTTGATCCCAGTATGGAGCGAATAAACCAGAGAAAGCTGGGACAAAGACAACACCACCAGAATCTTTGACTTGGGAGGCCATTGGACCAACATCTTCAGCTCTTGGGAACATTCTTAAGTTATCTCTCAACCATTGGACAACGGCACCAGCGACAGCAATAGAACCTTCTAAAGCAAAATGTGGTTGAGATTGTTCTTCACCATTCAAGTATGGGAACCAATAACCGAATGTGGTCAAAGCACCATGTTTTGAGATCAACTTCTTAGTACCTGTGTTGAATAGTAAGAAACAACCAGTACCGTAAGTACACTTAGCAGAACCTGGTTTGAATGCCATTTGACCAACCAAAGATGCACTTTGATCACCTAGACAACCTTGTAATGGAATACTTGGGTGACATTTTCTGTGTCTTTCAATGTAAGTTTTACCATTTTCAGATAATCTTTCATACAAACAGTCATTAATATTGAAATCACCATAGTATTCAGCAGATGAAACAATCTTTGGTAAATGAATCTTCTTTGGATCAATATTCCAAAAAGTGATTAATTCTTCATCATAATCAATAGTGTCCAAATTCATGAAACCGGTACGACTGGCATTAGTGACATCTGAAACGAAGGCGTTGTTGTGAGTGACACTATATAGAATCCAGGTATCAATAGTACCAAACATCAAATCACCAGCTTCATAAGCATCCATGACAGTTGGTTCGTTATCCAAGAACCATCTTAGTTTAGAACATGAAAAATAAGTAGAGAAAATTGGCAAACCAGTCTTATCCTTTAATCTTTGTTGGACATCTTCTGGGGTAGCGTTTTTCTTGTCTGTAACCAACTTAGAGTTACGAGTATCATTCCAAACAATACCGTAATCTACAATTGGCATACCAGTTTTCTTTGACCAAACCAAAGTGGTTTCTCTCATATTTGCTACACCCATACAGGTGATTTTGTATAATGGTAAATTATTTTCTGAACGTTCTTTGTTTAAGTTGTCCAAAGTGTTAAAAGTGGTAGCCAAACATTCGACGACATAAGTCAAAATGTTCATTGGGTTACATTCGACCCAACCAGGTTGTGGGAATCTTAAAGTTGGTTCGGCTACATCGTCAGTTAATTCTTCAATCTTCAAATATTCATTTTCTTTAATGGCAATACCTTCAGCTGAGAAAATTTGATCTTCAGTGACAGACTTCTTCATGTCCACACTACCAACGACACTTGGTCTCTTTTGTTGGCTTTGGTTTTTCTTTTTGTCCTTTGATGCAGTAGTAGAGTATTCGATTTGATGCTTAGCAACTTCTTGACCTAATCTGTTGAACAGGATGGCACGAGAAGAGGTAGTACCGACATCGATAGAAGCTACTAAAGGAACGATGTTTTCAGAAGATGAGTCGAACAAAGGTGAAGCAGTGACAACCATCTTTATGCGAATATATGAATAGTTTTAAATATTATTATATTTTTTTTAATCTCAAAAAATATATATATATTGGGGGATTTTGTTAATGTTATAATTATTGTTTTTGGTGTATTAGATAAAAGGAAAGTAATATCAAACTAAAATCTTAATAGAGCAACTTAATTTAGATTTAAATTTTATCGAGATCGAAAGTTTGTCTTTTATTGAAACATGTTCGAGTATTTATACAAATTTTTTTTTTCGAAAGTAACCCCAGAATTTATTTTATAATTTATTTTCTTTCTTCATAGTTTCCTCTATCCTGTTCCACTTAATTACAGAAATATTGGTTGAATAGAAAAAAAAAAAATCAATAATTTCCTTCCAATGACGATGAGGTTTGGTTGAGTTGAGGTTTTACTCCACCCCCACAAAATACTCTTAATAATAAAAATGAAAACAAAAATATAACTAATTTGTTATTATCATCATCACTAACAAGAACAGTACAAGTATAACGATAGTTGGTCAATAAGACAAGTAGAACTGAATATCAAAATGGCACCTCATCATTTGACAAGTGTCTTGGAGGAACAAATAAACTAAAAGACAACAACAACAACTACAAAAGTGTTGTTTAATTCATTCCATATTCTATTTCGAAATAGGAGAAATACAGAAAGAGAGAGAGAGAGAGAGATAAATATCGAATAGAAAGAAAGTTTTTTTTTTAGTTCATCGTTGTACTGAATTTCTGACATTGATGGTTATGCTAAAAACTATAAAATTATAATTTCCATATTGAAATAGTGAAATAGTGAAATATTGAAATATCGAAATTGGAAATGGAATTGTGCCTCCCCTTAGTCTCCATCTCTCCTTCCCTCCCTAGCGCCCCCTCTCCAGCTTTTGGCTAACCTATTTCGAAAAGTGGTAGTAGCAAGATGTTTAATTTGTCGAGTTCAAGCTGCCTTTTGGAGTTTTCTTGTACTTTATTGGCGAATCAAGATCGGATATCGAAATGGGATAACCTCAAAACCAGAGGAGTTTTCCACTGTTATTTCACAGTTATTTCATTCAATTCATTTTTTTCTTGTTCGTCTTGTGATTTCGAGGGGCGCGCTGTCGTGCCCTGTTCTTTTGCTGGGGGGAGGGAGAGGGAGGGGGGGTATTGTCCGACGGGGAGGCGATTGTGCGTCAAATTATTAGAAGCTGTGAAGCTTAAAAATAAAAGAAAAAAACAATTAGTAAAGCTATCCGAAAACTCCATACGGGTCCGGTTCATCCACATCGTATTACGGTCTTGCGACGTTACCCGCCTAAGGTAGAAAGAAATTGTAGCACAAATGCTTTATCGTGTTGTATCCGACTCCGAGGAGACTAACATCAAGAGCCGGAAATGGGGGAGAGAGAGACTTACGGAGAAGTAAAAGAAACAAAAGCCGGCATACGGAGATAACACGCTTTCCTTGAATTTCTAATTCAATTCTTTCAATCCTTCCTAGGTGTCACTTTCTGAAATACTTCCTCTAACTCTTATTTACCTTCCTTCTTCTCCCACCCCCACTCCCCCAATCCCCCCATTCGCTCCCTCTCTGTGGTTCTCCCCAGTCCATCCATTATGATATATTGTATCTTCTACGGAAGATTTCTTTTGTTTTCTACGAAGGTTTCTTATTCTCGAAGTTTATATATATACATACACATGTTCTTATATTTATCCTTCTGCACTTTTCTGTTCTGTTCGGTCCTGTTTGTTTAACTTATTGGCATGTTTTGAACAAACTCAAGTAATACCATTTATTATTAAAACTATTTCGTAAGATGTATATTTCCTTTTGAAAAACTCCCAACTATACCTCAATTTTCGTTCTGCCCCCTCCCCACCCCCACACATTTCCTTTTCGAGAATCTTGTTGCCCGTTCCGGTCTTCTTCCCCACTACTCCAGCAATTGTCTTCTCCTTCGGCACCGCGATCGGTCCTCGCTGATTGGTTCATCATCGATTGAAGAGGAAAAGTTCGAACTATAAATTTCTTTATTTGCCTTGCCTTGCCTTGCCTGGCCTAGCTGCATTCATTCATTGTCTCCGGTTATTAAATTTTAAAAGGAACCGCTAATTCCCAATTTCAATATCTTGTCTCTCTTTCACCAAAAAATAAAACCAATTAAAAATCTAATTAAATGAAACAATCAAATTAGTAAATAAAAATATAAAAAATATATATTAACAATTGTTCGGCGTTCTTACTATTCCCCACCAGCTAGCGATATAAACACTAGCCCATCGCTGAAGATAATTTTGTATGGGAGTTCCAACAATCTCAGAAGTATCACAACTGTGAACTACATACCACGCCGAAGATGACATAAGTTTCTTACTACCACTATTGTTAATATTATCTGTAGTCGTCCGTTCGACTCTCGGACGCGGTACCGTGTCTAATTCAATAGTGAAAAGATTTGTAGGTATAGCAAGTGTTTCATTAATATTATTAGGATACCACAAATATATTTCGTCTACTTGTTCTTCCTCCTGGTTCTCTTGTCTTCCATTTGTTTCCCAAAGTTGGATTGAAAGTTGCGGTTCTTGGTATACATGCGAATAACTAATCTTTAAATCAATTATTACGAGTTTATTGCTACCATTATTAATTTCTCCCACCAATTTTTCTGATGGTGCCCTTAATCTTAATAGTAATTCGTCTTCATTCTGCTGCTGCTGTATCAGCACATATGGGACTACTCTCTTAAATGCTACTGTACTATACACATCTAATTCTTTCAATTGTTTTACATATTCTTCATACGTTATCATTAATGTTGTTTTTTTATATCTCTGTATTTTCTTGAAGAATAATTAATACGTTTTTTATACTAATCTTTTGTTCTAATAAATAATAATAATATATATAATAGATATAAAGCATCCATTCGTATATACATACAAATATCTCTATGTGTATTTTAGATTGGCTTTTTTTTCGTTCGTTTGTATTTTTATCAACAATTTTGTTAGGCGAATCGAATCTTAAAACTTTTTTTTTTGGTGCCCGAATATATGTAGCTCGAGCCTATTTCTAATCAGAGTTTCGAACTCTATTTAAAATAGATTTAGATCATTGTTCAAATGCTAACATTTTCTTGATTTCAGCAATGGCAACACCTGGATTCAACCCCTTTGGACATGTCTTTGTACAATTCATAATTGTATGACATCTATATAATGACATGGAATTATCCAACATTTCTTTACGACTTGCACCTGCTTCATCTCTAGAATCTAGTAACCAACGATATGCTTGCATTAATACAGATGGACCTAAATATTCTTCTTGGTTCCACCAATATGAAGGACAAGAGGTAGAACAGCATGCACATAGAATACATTCATATAACCCATCCAATTTAGCTCTATCTTCTTGACTTTGTAATATTTCCTTACCGTCTTTTGGAAACTCTTTTCTTTGCAAGTATGGCTTAATCGATTTATATTGTTGATAAAAATTTGTTAAATCAGGTACTAAGTCCTTAACTACATACATGTGTGGTAATGGATAAATTTTTTGTTTCTTGCTGGTATTAGTATCTATTTTACAAATACATGCTAATGTATTGATACCACCAATATTCATTGCACATGAACCGCAGATACCTTCTCTACAGGATCTTCTGAATGTCAAAGTTGGATCTTGCTCATCTTTGATTTTAAGCAATGCATCTAAGACCATAGGACCACAATTATCAAGATCAACTTGATAAGTTTGTAATCTTGGCTTAACAGATGGTGTGTCAGGATTCCATCTATAAATTTGGAATGTTTTCAATTTTTGTAAAGAAATAACATTTTGACTAAAGTTTCTTTTACTAATATTAATCCCAACACTCTTCAACATGTTTACAATATATATTAATTCTTTTTTATTTTAGGTCAGTTCATTACAAAGGACAAGAAATTACGAATGAATACATTCTCCATGGTTACAACGACAAAAATATAACTCAATTGAATTCAAAAAGTAAAAAGTAACTGTAAACTAAATTTTTAATCTCATCAAGATCTTATATATATATAAAGACTTAGACATTAAATGGTAAGGTATGTGTATAAATTTTTTTTTATTTTTATTGCAAGATTTAATCAATCATTCAAAACTCTCGTTTCGAAATCTCTATGTGCGTCTCTCTGGCAATAGTTTTTTGTTAATTGTACGACTAACATTTGATCCTACCACTATTGTTTTTCTTTTTCCTAAATTTTCCGACATTCTCAGCATTACTCTCTGAGTGGAATAAAAATTGTGTTGGTTGTATTCTCAAATAAGACTCGTCTCGTATTCTCTCTCCCTCCCTATTCAGATGCATTGATCAATATATATAAGAAAATACTAATTTAAAACAAACAGTTAGTTGTACTCTATCTAATACGAAAAATAAATAAATAATCAGTCTGCTGTTCATTTAAAATTAGACATCATTATACTTTTTAGGATTAGTATAACCTTACTATGTGACTCGTTCCTCGGATAAACACGATTCTTGTCTGTTGATTTTATTTTTTTGTCCTACGAAAATTTCTAAATAAATTTGCTTTGGACTATTGTTAGTTTTTTTTCAAACGGATTAATCGTCTATCCATACGCAATTTATGCTGTATATCTCTGTATTGATGAAAAATTGCATCAATAAATAGCACTGTTATTTGTACTTTGATAAAGCTATTCACTTGTTTGACATCTTAGACTGTTCGATATACTTTAGTACATATTTTGTTTGGTATGCTTTCCTGTATCAACCCTATGACTCGTTAGGTCTAGAGTCTAGGGATGGTTGAATTGTCAAATTTTTGTTAAAATCAAAATATTTCCTCAAGAATTCTTTCTCTACTGCAACTAGAATTTGATAAAGTGTGTGTATATATAGTAATGATTATATAGTATTTTATATGTTAGTACTTGCTTGTGTTGCAGTTGTTTTTTTTTGTCAGTATTTTTGGTTTTTTTAATTTGTAACTACTACAACAGAAATGGGATAAGGAGATCAATCATCTTTTAATTTCCACATCCCTTCTCCATCAAAAGATCTTACTTATCATTTAAAATATTTGGAAATACTCAATATATTCAAATCTTAAAGTGCCAGAAATTTACCAAACCGGATGCAACTCATAATTGTACTATATCGAGGAGGAATGATTTAAGTTGAATACAATGTTGATATATAAAAAAAGCTTGAACTTTTAGATCTTATAATTATTGTTTAGGGATATTTATTTACCCAACTAGTTTTTGGTGTCATTTTTTATTAAATTTTAGGGAACTGGGATAAAACAAGACGTAGGCGTCACTGTCATCTATATGTATATGTATGCATGTATGTTAACTGATTAATATAATTACCTTCTGCTAAGTTGTAAATATATAAATTATGAAATAATCCAAAATCAATCATTGTTGTATCTCTTTCTTTAAAGAAACGATTGAAATAGATAATGCTGACAATTGCATAAAGTGCCTTTCAAAAAATGTCTTTCCACTAATATCTCGGTCCTAAAATAATAAGCTGTATCTAATAAACTTTAATTGATTAAAGCTATATGATAAACATTAAATGTATAATCTTGGTGTATTTGTTGTTCTTTGTCCCCCTTATCGATGTTCAGTATTCATCCATTCCCCATTTTACTGTCGTTTGGAGGATGGTTTCTCTATTGTTAATGGAAAAACTATTGATCCCGTGTATATCACGTGAATAACTAATTTTGATGATTTTTTCTTGATCCTAATACTCAAGATTTCTAATATTGAAGCTTTAAATACTAGAAATTCTTACCTTAATTTACTTAATTTGCCACCTTTATTAATGATTCAATTTGTAATAAAAGTTATCTGATCCGGACCAAAAAGTGTCAAGGCTGTTTTTTAAGTTAAAAATTGATCAATTATGGCATTGTCAGAAGAGAAAGAAAAAGAATTGGTAGAAAAAGTCGAACTTAGGATTGCTTTGGCTGACACTCCAGAAAAGTATCAACAAACCTTAGACATTTTTTTGGCACCATTACTATTGAAATTATCTTCAAATTTTGAAAGTGTGCGTAAATCTGTATTTGATATAATAAAGGATGTATTAATTAGATTCAATGCTTTGAAAACTGTGACTTTACCTGTTGACAAATTATTACTACAAGCGAAAACCCCAAATTTAGATCCTAATCAAGACTCAAGTAATGTAAGATTATACAGTTTACTGTTAGTATCAAAGGGGATAGATAGAATGGATAATGATGCTAAGAAGGAATTGATACCAAAGGTAATGGATGGTATTTCATTAATGCCAATTAATTCTTCTTCAAGATTATTTCATATTTTATGCAAATTAATATTGAGTTGGAAACCTCCATTGAAAGGTTCTCCTGAAGAAGATGAGATAAGAAGTTTTTTAAAATTAGAAAATTCAGATGATTTGGAATTTTTATTATCCTATTTCACAAAATTTTTTCTTTTAATACCAGCAAAACCAAATCCAGAATCAGGCATTGTCCCAAGAGGTTATTCCTGTCCAGGTTTGAACTCCAATGATGTCTCTTTTTTCACTTATAATGCAGGTGTTAGTTTCACTCAAAATCAACTGTTGCAATATAAATCGGCAATATTCAAATTTGTAACAAATGGATTTGTCCCTGAGGATGAGGTGTTAGTTAAGTTTCTTTGTGTAGTTTCTGCTGATAATAGTGATCTTTCTGACTCTGCAAAACAGAACTTGAAAAGGTTATCGATTCCTTATGAAGATAATGATTTTATTTCATTCCTAATAAGGTTATATATAGGTGATAAATCAACTGGTACTCCTCCAGTGAAACCGGATTTACAAGAGAGAATAATGTCAATATTAAACAGTAGTATAGTTGCAACTGAAGATAGGAACAATGTGTCATTGATATGCTCTATTGGGTTAAATTCTTCAAATTATAAGTTGAGATCTCTTTGTTTGGAGTTTATTAGATTAGTAGCAAAATATAACTATCAAAATCTTTCAAATTCTGAGAGTGGTTCGAATATAAGTGGCTATTCAACTTCAATAGCATCTCTAATTAGAAATAATTTACATACAGAAGGTTGGCCAAGATTGCAAATAGGTTATTCAACCCCCAATTTTAATACAAGTATTCTTCAAAGAAGATTACAATACGAGACGCTTGGTGACATTCTAAGAAAGGACTTTGAATTAGTAGAAGACATGTCTTATATTGAATTTCTGTTTGATTCTCTGAAAGGTGATCTATCTGAGTTTATAAGCAGTATCCAAGAAGCATTGACTTCCTTGACGATACATTTAAAAAGATTGCCAAGCAATTCTAAAGAAAAATTGCGCAAAATCTTGAAGAATTTTTTAAAAGATGATTATGAATTAGAATTATTGGACGAATCTAAAAAGGACTCAGTTATGGCATGTAGATATATTTCAATTAAATTTGCCAACGCTGCATTTGATTTTGATGATCCAGAAGCTAGACTGCTAAATATTTTGGGTACAGCACGTACTAACAGGTTTGATGTTATTGAAGAAGCACATAAGGGTTTGAATCCGTATTGGTTTAGGGTAACAACTGCTTCTAATACAACAGAATTTAAGAAAACAAGTGATCTTCTAGCTTCTGATATTCAGGAGACAAAATTTCCAGACACAAGAGAAATTGTAGAGGTAGTGTTAAAAGAATTGAAAAATTCAATTGGTTTATCAAAATTTACAATATCAAAAACATTAGGAACAGCAACAAGATTCATTAAACAATCAATTATTTCAAATGCTATTTACAGTGAATCGACTATTATTTTACAAGATGAAAATTGGTCATTACGTATTGAAAAAGCTGCTGATATTGATGAAAAAATAGATATGCTCCTTTATAAGCATATTATACAATTGGAATCCCCCTGGTATACGAAGTTTATTATTCTTCTATTGAATGAATTTGTTTTAAAAACTCAGGATGGGAAACAATTATATTTTTCGGAATATGAAGACAGTATATTTGGGCAAACACTTTTATTTTTGTTGAAGTACTCAAGTAGGTCAACTTTATCTGAATTAAATCGACAACTAACGGATCTTTTTGAATATTTACTGGATATTGACAAAAGAAATGATACTGATCTTGATATTGCAGCAAATTCATTAGGTATTATTTCTACTGAATGTTCAAACTCACCAGAACTAAACTTTATACTACAATCCCTTGAAAATAATTTTTCAAGTATGGATAAGTGTACTTTGATTTATACCGCAAGTTATGCTCTTCCTAGGTTAATCCTTTCAATAGAAGAAAACTCAAGATATCGTACATTGGCGGAATCATTACTTGACGAAATTGAAAACAATTTCAACCATTCTAAGATAAAGAAATACATTCCAAAATTTATCTCACAGATCGCTAAACATTCTGTGCTACTAAATTTTGGAATTGAGAGAAAGGACCAATTTATTTCAAAATCAATTGAATTTTTATCTCCAAGATTATTAAGTGATGAATCTTCAATTGAAGCTATAGGTATACTCTCTATTTATTCAGAAGATACTTCAACTACTGAAAATATTTTTGAGAAACTATTTGATACTCATACTTCAAGTCAAGTCGAACTTTTATTCTCAGTTGGTGAAGCTTTATCTGTATTAGCTAGTCGTTGGGAAAGCAAATTCCTGTCAAAACAACTTGACGTTGGAGGACAATTGGAGAAGTTGAGTAAAGCTTTTCCAGGTAAAAACGAAAAATATGTGTTAGAAAAGGTAATGGAAGCATGTGACAATACTAAGCCCTCATTGAGAAAAGCTTCATGTATATGGCTATTATCCATAGTTCAGTATTGTGGTTCTAGTAACATAATTAAAGAAAATTGCAGGGATATCCACATGAAATTTTTGCGCTTCCTAGGTGATCGTGATGAATTTGTGCAGGAATCTGCTTCTCGAGGTTTAAGCTTGGTATATGAACTAGGTGGTAAAGATTTAAAAGAAGATATGATCAGTGGTTTATTAACATCTTTTATGGATACATCCAGTGGAATGAAAATGACGTCTGGGTCTGTTTCTAATGAAACACAATTATTTGAAAATGGGACATTAAACATTGGAGATGATTCTGTTAGGACATACAAGGATATTTTAAACTTAGCCTCGGAGGTTGGAGATCCCTCTTTAGTATACAAATTCATGGCTTTATCAAAAAATTCAGCATTATGGTCATCAAGAAAAGGTATTGCTTTTGGGTTGGGTGCAATTATGTCAAAAGTGTCACTAGATAAAATGTTAGTTGAGAATGAAAAGATTGGGATAAAATTGATTCCAAAACTTTTTAGATACCGTTTTGATCCAAATACTTCGGTTTCTAATTCTATGAATGACATTTGGAAAACATTAGTTCCTGATTCTTCGACAGTAATCAACTTTTATTTTGAGCCAATTTTATCGGAGTTACTGTCCGACATGTCAAATAAAGAATGGAGAGTACGTGAAGCAAGCACATCAGCACTACTTCAATTAGTTCAGACTCAACCGAAAGAAAAACTTGCAGACAAGATAATTGATATCTGGACAATGGCATTTAGAACTATGGATGATATCAAGGAGTCTGTGAGAGAAGTTGGTACAAAATTGACAACTGCACTTGCAAAAATTCTTGCACGTTCTGTTGATATTAAAAATGGTGCAACACCAGAAGCTTCATCTCAAACCCTAAAAATAATATTGCCATTCTTACTAGGATCTAAAGGTATAAACAGTGATGCAGAAGATATTAGGTCAGTGGCTCTGAAGACTCTCTTAGATTTGGTCAAAAATGCGGGGCCATCTATCAAAGAATTTGCACCACAATTAGTATACGAGTTTACATTACTATTTTCATCTATTGAGCCTCAAGCTATTAATTATTTAGCTTTGAATGCTGAAAACTACAAGTTAGACTCAAGCATGATCGATGCACAAAGAAGCAATGTTGTCTCTAATTCGCCCTTATTTAATGCTATTAATTTACTGATAATTAACTCTGATGATTCAAATATGGAGAGTCATGTAAATAATGCCATCAAGGCAGTCAGAAAATCGGTAGGATTGCCATCAAAGGTTGCAGCATCTATTGTTCTAAATACATTAGTCAAAAAATATGTGCTAACTATTGGGCCATTCTGTGGTAAACTACTTAAATGCTGTGTTAACGCGATGGACGATCGTAATGATTCTGTCAAAGAGGCGTTTGCTGTAAGTTTTGGTCATATTAATAGAATTTCTTCCTTAGATAAAGCTATAAAATATGCCAATATGGTTGCTGAAAAATATTTTTCATCTTCTTCAATATCAGATAAAAAAGTTGTAGGAACAATTATTAACTCTGTCTTAAAGTATGCAAATACCCAATTCAACAATTTAGCAAGTATTTACATGCCATTAGTTTTCATTGCTTCTAATGACCCTGAAGAGAAAATGGGCAACTACTTTAAGGAAATATGGATAGAAGGTACAACATCTGGTACTGGTACTGTTAAACTTTATTTGCCTGAAATCATGGACTTATTGGAGAAAAATATTTCCTCTTCAGATTTTTCACTAAGACATACCTGTGCTAAATCCGTTTCAAGACTTTGTCTAGATGTAGATACTTCATTAAAAGAAAGTGAAGTTCTTCGTTTGTTTGGTATAATAATTAAGGCACTTGAAGGAAGATCATGGAATGGTAAAGAAGCTGTTGCTGATGCCATTGTCTCCTTGGTTTTGAAATTTAAAGATGTCGTAATTAGCAATATTGAATTACAGGAAACCATAACCAAAACTTTATGCACAGAAGTTTCTAGAAAGAATGAAGTATATGTTAGGAAAGTAATATTCCCCTTTGCCAGCTATCTTGGTGTTTTTTCAAATGACGAACTGATAGCTAAGTTCATTTCCATTTCTCAAATAATTATTGATGGTTATGAGCCAGATGCGGAAGACGCTGAAAATTCAGGAAATTTAACAACTAAAAGAATCAAAACATCAAATGATATTAGCAAAAAGTCATCTAAAGAAAACATAAAGAAAGAGGAATTTCTAGTTAAATTGCTGAGAGCTTCTTCTAAACTATGTAAAATTCAAAATGATGGAAATTATCCAACATCATTGTTGAGCTTCATTGTCGAAAACATATCATTGCTTTACAAGAACGATTATGTGCTATATACGTGGAGAACACAACTAGCCGCTAGTGAAATTGGTTCAGAGATAGTTGAATTACTTCCTGAAGATGGATATCCCTCGCAGATATTGGAAGAATTTAGAATATTATGGGAAATCATTTTTGAACATAATTGTAATTCAGAGAATATAGAGAATGTGAAGTTAAAGATGGTAATGTTGGCAGGTAACATAATTTCAAAGTTTCCGGATTTAAGATTAATGGTCGAGAAGAATTTAATTGACTTTAGTGAGCAAGATTTGACTCCTAGGATTGAGGCTGAATTGAAGTCATTATCCTTGAACAAGTAAAATATTTAGATTGGCTTTTATAGAAGATAAACTAGATAAATTTTGGGTAGTTAATAAATCAATTTGACAATTATATAAGCATACTATATCTACTTTTGAAAATATATACCAAATATAGTAATAGTAATACAAATGAGATCGAATCTAATTACCACCTCTCAATCTCAACACTAGATGCAAAGTGGACTCCTTTTGAATGTTGTAATCGGAAAGTGTTCTACCATCCTCTAACTGCTTACCAGCGAAGATAAGTCTTTGTTGGTCTGGAGGAATACCTTCCTTGTCTTGAATCTTGGACTTGACGTTGTCAATAGTGTCAGAGGACTCGACTTCCAAGGTGATGGTCTTACCAGTCAAGGTCTTGACGAATATTTGCATACCACCTCTTAGTCTCAACACTAGATGCAAAGTGGACTCCTTTTGAATGTTGTAATCGGAAAGTGTTCTACCATCCTCTAACTGCTTACCAGCGAAGATAAGTCTTTGTTGGTCTGGAGGAATACCTTCCTTGTCTTGAATCTTGGACTTGACGTTGTCGATAGTGTCAGAGGACTCGACTTCCAAGGTGATGGTCTTACCAGTCAAGGTCTTGACGAATATTTGCATACCACCTCTTAGTCTCAACACTAGATGCAAAGTGGACTCCTTTTGAATGTTGTAGTCGGAAAGTGTTCTACCATCCTCTAACTGCTTACCAGCGAAGATAAGTCTTTGTTGGTCTGGAGGAATACCTTCCTTGTCTTGAATCTTGGACTTGACGTTGTCGATAGTGTCAGAGGACTCGACTTCCAAGGTGATGGTCTTACCAGTCAAGGTCTTGACGAATATTTGCATACCACCTCTTAGTCTCAACACTAGATGCAAAGTGGACTCCTTTTGAATGTTGTAGTCGGAAAGTGTTCTACCATCCTCTAACTGCTTACCAGCGAAGATAAGTCTTTGTTGGTCTGGAGGAATACCTTCCTTGTCTTGAATCTTGGACTTGACGTTGTCGATAGTGTCAGAGGACTCGACTTCCAAGGTGATGGTCTTACCAGTCAAGGTCTTGACGAATATTTGCATACCACCTCTTAGTCTCAACACTAGATGCAAAGTGGACTCCTTTTGAATGTTGTAATCGGAAAGTGTTCTACCATCCTCTAACTGCTTACCAGCGAAGATAAGTCTTTGTTGGTCTGGAGGAATACCTTCCTTGTCTTGAATCTTGGACTTGACGTTGTCGATAGTGTCAGAGGACTCGACTTCCAAGGTGATGGTCTTACCAGTCAAGGTCTTGACGAATATTTGCATACCACCTCTTAGTCTCAACACTAGATGCAAAGTGGACTCCTTTTGAATGTTGTAGTCGGAAAGTGTTCTACCATCCTCTAACTGCTTACCAGCGAAGATAAGTCTTTGTTGGTCTGGAGGAATACCTTCCTTGTCTTGAATCTTGGACTTGACGTTGTCGATAGTGTCAGAGGACTCGACTTCCAAGGTGATGGTCTTACCAGTCAAGGTCTTGACGAATATTTGCATACCACCTCTTAGTCTCAACACTAGATGCAAAGTGGACTCCTTTTGAATGTTGTAATCGGAAAGTGTTCTACCATCCTCTAACTGCTTACCAGCGAAGATAAGTCTTTGTTGGTCTGGAGGAATACCTTCCTTGTCTTGAATCTTGGACTTGACATTGTCGATAGTGTCAGAGGACTCGACTTCCAAGGTGATGGTCTTACCAGTCAAGGTCTTGACAAATATTTGCATGATTAATATTTAATAGTGTTGTTGATTTGTTTCTGAACTTCGGTTAGTTTCTACTCTAACTCAATAATACTTTAATTTTCCAAGTAGTAACTTTATAAACAGTCCCTTGAATATCTAGTTTGCTGAATAATAGACAATATGGAAATATTTATATATCTATATATACTTTAATATATATATATATATAAGATTAATAATACAAAAACCAAAAGTAAATTAAATATGTAACAAGGGGGGTATTATTAATAAAAGAAAAATAAGCCTCCAGCTTAAGTACTAACGATAATTTAAATACGATAAAGTAGTCAGCCACTGACAATACCACCGATGCGAACTGAACTCTAAGACAAGTAAAGTAAGAAAGGTATTCAAAAACACCACAACATTAAAGGAGGAGACCCTTTTTGTTACGGTACAAAATGGTTAATGATGGGACAGATAACTGGACTCATCAAGAGACAGGCACCCCAAGAACAAGAACAAGAACAAGAACACGAGCAAGAGGATGCAACATGCAACAACTACATCTACATCTCCAAACGGAAGTGATGTATGCATATGATCAATATATCCCAGATAGTTATCATCAAATAGCTATCAGTATCAAAGAAAGACTAAGAACCTACAAGAAACAATCAGATGAACCAACTAAAGATCAAGATCATGAGTATAGGGGGAACCTAACAACTAAACAGATAGATAGACAGTTGATATGATGTGATGTGATTTCATAAGAATAGTGCTCATCCCCCTGAGAACTAAAGTTATTACATTTTTAATAGAGAAAGATGACCATGACGTGATATAATTAGTTGAGTTTAATAAAAAGTTCAGTTAGACTGTTGCTTGGGTCTTGGGTCTTGACGTTTTTGATCAATGATTAATGATAACTGATACAATAAGTAAATAACCTTTAGAATGAACGTTATGCTAACAATCTATTCTCTACTCTCTTGGCAGTTTGTCTTGGGTCTGATGTGATGTGATGGAATAAGAAACCTTCTAGTTTCTTCTTTTGGGGTCACGGATGCACTGGTGGTTGGTTCTAAAGAGACTTCCAAGACACTATCTGCTGTGAATCAAACTGCTCTACAAGAACAATCTTGTGATTTTGACAAACTCAAGACTATATCTCTCTCATACTTATGATATATATATATGTGTGTGTATGGGAACAACTCGTGTTGGAGCTATATAAATAGATATCTAAATGTATGTATGTGAGTGTGTCTGTGTGTGTCTGTGTTTTTAGCATCTATAAATACCATCAATTTCTCATGGCTCGAAGAAACTGTAGAGTGTTTCTTTGTAAGAGCAATGCATTCTATTTCAAGTTGTTACTCTTCTCTAGTATCACCTCATTCTTATCTCCCTCCCACCCAATGTTTCTCTCCGTGTAAAAAATGTTTGATGATGTGTGAAACTGTTTGCTTCACAAATATACTACAAAAAACCTATCATGGAACATGATGCAAAAGGTATCTCTAGCTACTCCCTCCCTGTATCAAACTACTTGTCCAGAGTGGTTGTATCATGTAATTACATAACATCGCAAAGGTTCATGTTTTCTCTCTAATGCACACATTCCTGAGAGAGACAGATACTCGAGACAGATACTTGAGAGAATATCTCTCTATCATTTCATCACTATCAAACACTGAAACTGAAGTTAAAATGTTGATGTTTTCCTTGCTGTAGGAGAGCTCCCAGATATTAATTCATCTTCTTTCACTGTCTCTCTCTCGACCTCTCCCTACTCTCCCTCTGCCTCGCACAGCTTACTACAGCACTACCAACCACATCTCTAGACTGTCTTGTTAAAAGAATAATCACTCTGGGTTCCTCCTCGTTATCATTTGTCTCTCACCGGTCTCAATCCAATACATTGATGTATGTCTCTCTCTCTCTCTCTATATATACTCTTATTCTATATATGCATTACCTACAACTGTTTATTCCTAGATGTGTATCTCTATCGCTCTCTGCCTAATGGTAGTCAACGATATACATATACATATACATATACATATATATATATATCTTACGGTTTCACGTCATGCTGGAATCTTATATGATTTTTGATTTCAGATATCTCTTGTTTATACCTCGTTTATACTCTTGGTTACCTTTTATAGGAATGTTCAATCAGTTTAGTTTAAGTCATTGCATCTGATTTCAGTCTTCTACTCGTCATTATTTTTAAAACAGATCTGTAGATGCTACGGCTGCTAAACTTGGTTAAATTTAGTTGCAATTTGCTATCTCAATTCGCAAATTAAAAGACTATAAACATCGTCTTTTCTCTCTTATCGTTGGGATTTCTTCTGTTTCCAATTACTGTTTCTCTTTCCTCCTAATTTACCCCTTCGTTATGTACTTATCCAAACATTCTATTATGGTATCAAACCTGATGTGAAGTGAAGTGAAGTGATGTGATGTGATGTGATGTATATTTTTACATGGCACATTAGTGAATATACATTTATGGATTTAGGTGTGTTTGTAAAGTAGACACTGATACTTAAATGATCGTTTATATACGTATATATATATATGTGTGTGTGTGTATTTATGTATGTGTGTTTATATGACATATATATATATGTAATTGTGCCTTAAGATTTTGTTTGCATCTTGAATTATAAAAACTTTTGTAATCAATTGTGGACGTACATGTGTATACTGTTCTTAGAGTTTAAATCAAGTATTTTGGGCTTTAATTGAGTACCCGATCTGTGGTAATGTTCTTAGGATTATATTTTTTATTATTAATTCTAAGTCTTTGTTCAAGACTTGGTTATTGCATTTCACAGAATTACTGTGCCTCTAGTAATACTGGTTCGTCAAGCACTGAATTTGATGATCAGTTTCAAAGCAATGGATTGTGTTCAGATAGATGTAGGTCTATGAACTATCAATTTGCAATTGTACAGGACACTTCCTGCTGGTGCAGTAATAGCTATCCATTTATAACGGTGCCTATTTCAAATTGTAATTCAATTTGTCCAGGTTATGGTCAAGAAAACTGTGGGAATAAAAACAATGGTTTATTTGGTTATATTTATGTTGGGTCTGGAAGCCCTTCTTCATTGAGGTTATCATCTTCTGTCAGATCAACAGCTACCACTTCTTCCAGGGTCCAACTTTATCTAATTTGCTGACAGTGTCAATGCCAAGCTCTACCGCATCATCATCATCATCTTCTTCTTCTTCCTCTTTATCGACTTCGACTTTGACTTCTTCATCGTTGACCTCTTCGTTACAATCCTCTTCATTCACATTGTCGACATCTTCTGACACATTATCATCTACAGATTCCGAAATCACCACAACGTCAGATGTAAGTTACTTAACATCATCAACTATTGTTACATCGGTGGTTTACTCAGTGAGGACCATAACGAGTAATACTTATTCAGTTCCATCTGTCACAACAATCTTGGTGACGACAGTATACCCAACACAAGCATCAGCTCAATCGTCTACTTCATCGAATGTTGCATCCTCATCAGTTGTAGCTGCTATAAATGGGAAGCAAAATACTGGTTATTGGCATTCTCCAGGAAAAGTGGTAGGTACTTTTGTTCCAATTGGTGTGGTAGTACTGTTAGCTATCTTAGTATTACTATGGTTATTTGTATGGCGTCCAAGAAAGAAAGAAAGAGATTTTGAAAGAGATTATAATAATCTGGTATTTGCCTCGGATCCAGATAATAAGAACAACAGTGGTAATGTGACAAGAGAACGGTTCTCTTATATTAACGAAAAAGGATTAATAGAGTCCTCCAAACCTGCTGGAAAACATGTAGGAACGAGCTCTGATGGAAGTTCATCAGACACCTCTCCAATTCTAGTAGACCAAAGATTAGATCCAACTAATGTATTTACACATTTCGAATCAGGACATTCTAACGTTTCCCTGGCGGATGACATAGATTATACTAGAAAGGTCTGGCAAGTTACCAATGAATGAGTTCAGGTGACAGTTCCTATCAATCATTTTTTTTTCTTTTGCATATACATTTCTACCAATTTTATTTATAATGTTGGAAAAAATAGAGAAATGTCCCAATTCAAATTCGCAATAATAGCATATGCTATCTAGCTAAAGGTAATAATAAATTAATAATAAACCATAGAGATTCGATTCTCGTTGTATTTTCATTTTAAAAACAAGAAAAAGAGTTTTGTTAAATTGAAACAAAATTTCTAATTACTACGTCATTCCTTTATAATATTCACACTTAAGAAGACATTATATAATTTAATATTTTATTACATTCATTCATTCATTCACTGATTAGTAATGTGTCACTAGTATAATATAATAATAAATTTTAGACTCTGACATAGGATTCTGACACCAAAATTATATTCCGCGATCAATATTGATCAGAGGTCAAGTAATTCAACTAAGAATATCAGCATATATAATGCATGGATTTTCATTACTGTTGTTGTGAACTGATTTATTGAAACGTTCATTCGACTGCTGACTGGTTGTTTTATGTCTCTCTTCACTTATCTTCTTATATATAGAATAAATATGTTACCCGGTGTTTAGAAAATGTCTACTGAACTTTCTTCAAAATATTTAAGATACCATCGATAATACCAAGGAAATCATCTATTTAACACTAGTTTGATTATACTTTACCCTTTTAACAAACTTTAACTCAGTTGATTAACGTTGATTATAGGCTATATGGGACTACTGGATGTGTTATTAAGTAGCTTGGTTTGATTTTATTATTCGTGTTCTATTAATTATAGTTTTTTTTTTATTTATTTCTATTCTGAACAGAAACTTAAGGAAATAATGCCTGTTAAGCTACGAAACAGAGTAAAGAAAGAACTTGATCTACCTGCAGAAGAGCAGCCAAGTCCTGTTTCAAGACGTGGTAAAAGGAAACGTAGAAATGGGAATGATGATGACGATGACGCTGATAAGGAATTGGATACTTATGGACAAAATTCAACTACTATAAAAAACAATGTAACAGGTAGACCATTTGAACTTGTTTCTGATTTACCTGCCAGTACAGAAATACCTCAATATAATTCAGCTCTTGTCCATCCTTTATCAGTTAAGAATTCTGGGGTTCTTTATAATTCATTGATTACTTCTAGGAACACTTGGACTCATGGTGAAATGTTTGAAGTATATTGGACAAAACCAATCAAAACTACAAAAGATGATGGAACTAATATTAAAGAAGATGATACGAATAATTTTATGATAAGGGAGAGAATGCAAAAAATGTGTGATTGTAGAATGATTGCTGGGCCTCATACTTTCCCTGCTAGATTGTTCATTTTGAAAAACGAACAAGCAGAAATAAAATGGCAAGAAGAACAGGATCTAAAGAAAAAAATGAAAGAGGATAAGAAGAAGAATGATGCTGAGGAAAAGAAGAAGAGGATGGAAGAAAGAAAGCAGAAACAGCTAATAAGGAAGCAAGAGAAAGAGAAAAAGGCCCAATTGCAAAAAGAGATGAAATTAAAAGTTAAAGCAGAACAAGAAATGCTAAAATTGAAGAAGAAAGAAGAACAAAAAAGAATTAAAGAAGAACAGAAGAAGCTGAAGAAGGCAGCACTTGCTAATAAGGTAGTAAAACCAGCTGCAACTTCGACAACAACAAAAAAAGCACCTACGCCAGCAAAGAATACAGTGAATGACCCTAAAATGATTGCAAACTTAAATTTAATGGCCCAAAGAAACCCAAAATTAAACAATCTTATGAGCAAGGTAGCAAAGGGTGAAGCTACATTGGAGCAAGTTGAAAAGTTTAAATTCTATATCGAAGTAGCAAGAAATATGCCTGCTCCTCCTGGGTGGAAACCGCCAACTGTTAAAACTCCAAAACCTCAGTTAACTACAGAAACAAAATCAAAGCCAAGTACTTCAAAATCTGATACTTCAAAGGAAGCTGTGGAGTCTCCGAAAGGTTCAGAGATGAAATTGGATTCAAAAGATTCGAAGCAAGCCAATGCAAAGGATGTTAAATCTGATGAAAATGAAGTATCTGTATCAGATGAAAAAGCTATGTCTAACTTAGATGAAAAGAATGGTTTGGATACTAAGGCAAAACCTAATCCAGAGACTCAGACTTCAAATCCGGATTCAAAGACTGAAAATAATAACGACTCAAAAACTTCTGCTGAAGAAGTAGTAAATAAAAATGGCACCAAAAATAGTGGTGACAATTCTAAAGAAGAAGAAAATGGAACTGCTATACCTGAAAAGGATAATATGACAGTTCCTAAGGAGGATGACAATCAAGAAGTTTTAACATCAAGAAATGAAGAAAAATTTATAGATAATGAAGAGGACTTGTCTGAGAACGACGAGGATTCCCCAGATAGTAAAGAAAGCACGGCAGATATCAAAGAAGAAAATAAGGATATTTCTGAGATTACAGAATCAAGAACTGAGAAGAAATCTGATAAACCTAAAAGAAAAGGGCGCAAAAGTAAAGACCCAGAAGTTGAGGCTGAAGAAAAGGAGATGCAGCTAACGGCATTTCAACTAAAATATGTTGATGATTCTGAGCTAGTACTTGAATACCAAGAATATACTAATTCAAGATATAGATTACCAAGGGAAGCCATTATAGAATTGGTAGAGGGTGAAGAAAATGAATTCATATTGTCATGGATTTTGGTACATAATAGCAAAGAAATCAATAGGTATAAAAATAGAAGAATAAAAGATCTACTAAAAGGAGTTAGAGATGAAGAAAAGAAGAAAACTATCATTGACCAATATAATGTATACGAAGAGAGAGGTTGTCCGACTCCTTTGTACACACCTATGACCATTACATTAAAGGATATCCACAAGAAATATACACCAATTGTAATGAATAGTGTAGATTCCTTGGAAAAAGTTCAAAATATAATGAAAAGTATTTTAGAAACTGGGACGAGGTTAACTGGGTATAATTTATGGTATCAGCTGGATGGTTATGAAGACAAAGATTTGGCTGAGAATATTAGGTATGAATTGGTGGAATATGAGGCAGGATTGAGCAGTAAAAGGCATAGGAGACAGTAAAGATTCATTAATACGGCATTCATTATTTTTCATTGTAATACAAGTATATATATATATTTATGTACATGTGTATTATTATCAACAATCATGTTGAAAATTGTAATTGTAAACCCAATTTAGCGGGATAGAATTTAACTAAGCTCTGAGAATTATTTTCATTATTTGTATTAATTCTAATTAGTTCTGTACCAGCAGATAATAGAAACCCTTTAAACTTTCCATCCCATAGGATGCATAAGTTTTTATCACGTAATGAAGTGCTAAATTTCCATACACTTGTAAAATCCTTATTATAAAGATCAGTTTCAAAATTTTCAATTACCGCTCTTTCTTTATCTATTTTCTTTAAAGATGATTCAAAAGTAGTATTTAAATCATTTAAAATTCTTTTTTGCTTTGCATCATTCGAGTTATTATTATAGAAATTTGGCGGAACTTGGATTTCTTGCTTTTTAGATTTTTCTTGAGATACATTTTGAATCAATTCATTTTGTTTCCATAATTCACAACCAAGAGATAAATTTGAATCGATTGAATACAAATTAAAATCGTATTGAACACAAAATGCTGAATTTGAACTTGTCTTTGCAGAATAAGTAGATGACAAATGACCAAATAATGGATTGAACGATAGCGTCAGAGTTAAAGGTCTTCCTGTAGTTGCAGAATGTGTACAGTATCTTAAGGTAGTAGCACAAGTGGGGGATAAAGTGCTTATGGCTAACCAAAATTCACCACCTAATGAAATGTATGAATTATTGTAAAGGGAATTATTCAACTTGGATGGCTGTTCAATGAAATTATGTAAAAATCTATAACCACATAAGAAGTCATTTGATGATACAATTAACTCTTGAAAATTTCTTTTCCCATATTTTTGGAAATACCCAGTAATTATATTGCAACTATTGAAACTACTTACCCATTTCAATACCACTTGAGTGTTGGTAGTAAATTTTTTAATAATCATACCTTCTAGATGAGAATTTGGATAATACATCCTTCCATAATATAATGACTTAAAATCTACATTCTGTTTATTAATATTTAAAGTTTTACAATGATGATTATAAGTTTCCACAATTGATTGGATGTTTATATTATGCGAATCTTTTATCAATTTATCTAATCCCTTTGCATCTGTATAAAGGTATGTAATGGATCCATTTATAACTTTATTCGTCGAAATATCAATGGTATTGTAAGTATAAGGAGTTGATTTATTAGACAATTGAAACTTAAATGCATTGGGTATTTTAAAATTCAATAAGGATCTTGAAGATAAAGTCAAATGCTCGTAATCATTGTTAGATTGTAAGGATTTTATGACATAATTCATGTATTCTATCATTATACAAAAAGAATAATACTAAAACAAAAGTTGTACTCTCAATAGTTTGCAATTTTACCTCAATTAAAATCAGAAGATTGAAAAGGACAAAGAAACAAAGAGAAATTACAAATTGTTTAACCTTGACCTGACCCTTAACAATCAATTGATAATTGAAAACTATATAACTATACTAATAAATATCTTGACCCTTGCACTAGTATCTTATATCGATGAGATGTTGATGATACTTTTCGAATATATGAAAAATTGATATCATTTCGGACATCAAACGATTTTATATAAAATTAATGTTATAAGAAGCCAGGACGTTTAAGATATCGAAATTGGAATTGGTTGATTTTAATTGTTGTAAGGATTTTTGATCTAAGTTCTGTAAAGGATAGATATATTAAGTTGGTGTTGACGCATTGTAGTGTTGTTGAGTAGTTATTGGTTGTGGGGTTTTTGATTTGTTTTGGTTTATTTTTGATTTGGGTTCTTGAAAAGTCTAGAAGAGTCGAAGTTCTGTACATATACATAGAGATATATTTATAATATGGAGAAGGAAGTTTTGGTGACTTCGAATTTAGATGGGTACCTCACTCCTAGTAAGAATACAGTTCGTAAAAGATCTAATAGTAAAGCTTCAAGTGGACGGGGTAATATCAAGACTAGTAATGATATTTCTCCAGCTTCTATGATATTTAGGAATTTACTAATATTGGAGGATGATTTAAGAAGGCAAGCTAGAGAACAAAAAATATTGAAATGGAAGTTTACAATATTTTTGACATTTTTATTTGCCATTGCAACTTATTCGATCTATGCATTATATTTTGATAATGAAAGGTTTGAAAGTAGTAGGAAGGGACTACCGCGATCGGTTTTGAAGATGGGGATCATATTTATAGTAGTGACGTTTGTTTTATTCCATCTTAGTGGTGAATATAGAAGAACCATTGTAATACCAAGGAAATTTTTTAATATAACTAATAAGGGCATTAGACAATTCAATGTTAAAGTAGTAAAAGTTGAGAACAGTATTAATGATTATATAATCGATATTATCAGATATCTCTGTCGATTAATTGCAAGAATTGCACTGTATACATTAAGAAGTGTATTTTATTGTAAAGAAACTAATTTCATGACCAGATTTTTTAAAAATGTTAAAATACGATCACAACCAAGAGTTGGAGCAGTTGATGTTAAATTAGTGTTGAACCCAAGAGCTTTCAGTTCAGAGATACGAGAAGGCTGGGAAATTTATAGAGACGAGTTTTGGGCAAGAGAAGGTGCAAGAAGACGTAAAACTTCATCAGAAGGTAAAACCGAAAAAAAGAAATAGAGATCTTGGAAAGCTCTCCAATCGATAACGATTTTTCATGTGGGAATAAAATATACATATACATAGTAAATAAGCAACAAGTATAGTAACTATAGTAATTATTATGGATCGATACTATCACGTGATATGCATACGATACAAGAACATAAATTCAAATATTACATAATTTAGTTAGTACGTTCAACAAGAAGTGACTCCCTCCCATGTCTTCCAATTCTTTCAATCTATCTCCATGCAATTAATTATAACTTGAAGAAGAATGAAATGTATAGATAAAATCAGTGTAGCGGTTCTGAGTAAACGGTATAATTTGTCTCAACACGTAAAACACTCAATCTCTTGGATGTTTTTTTTTTCAATTCTGAACCATTCATATCATCATTCAAATATCTACAAAAGGAAGAGGTAGCATGTACATCAAGTGATATCCTACAAATCACCTACTTGGATTAAGAATGGCTGCAACAATAAGAATAAAAGTTTGAATCAAACTTTTACATTCACGTTCACATTCACTTTGAAAAAAAAATAATTATTTAAAGAATGTTCGATTTATTTCATTGTATGCAGTTTTCCATCTGGAAAATGTCCAATCCTATTAGTCTGTGATTGTTTACAATCTACTTAAATGGTTTTCTTACCCTTTTGAAACCTTTTAAAATGAAATAGACAACAATAATTGGAATAAAACTAAACCATTTTAATCAAATCAGATCCACGTTTAAATATTCGAAAGTCGATTCGAAATATTTTTCAAAGTTCGGCAATTCCGGGTAATGTGCATCTAAAGATCGATGTGATTAGGGCGCATATACTGAATAATCTTAACGAACATTGTTAATGAACTTCCCTTTTCTATTAATACTCCTCCACCACCACCACCACCATCACATTAGAAAGTAAACCTAGATGGACACTATATGAACCCATATACATGTTCACGCACACCTATCGATAGATACATATATAACACTAACTGATATCTAATAAATTGTATATACCCATTCTCAACGTCATCACCCTTAACAGAAACGGCAAATACCCTCTATCTAATCCTGTAATATACCTCATCCTATTCCATCCTATTTCATCCCATCCCATCCCATCCTCATCTCATCTCATCTCATCTCATCTCATCCCACCTTCTAATTGCTTCTGTCTGTCTGCCTGTTCCCATTACTTGATCCTAGTCACGTGAATTTCTCTAAAATCCACAGTGCCTTGCTGATATCATTACGGGATGAAATTTGTGGAAATTTAATAAAAAATTAAAGGCAACAAACAGATATCGATATTTTTCTTTAATGTATGGATTGGGATATATTTTTATAAAACATATCCATATAAATAAAATATATATAAGATTAAGATGAACAATTTGTAGTTTAAAAGTATTGGAAGAACGGGTGATATTGGTCTTGATTTTATTTGGAGAAGGTTGGAAAACAGTGTGCTTTGGTTACTGTATTTTTTATTTTTTTGATTTAAATTTTTAGGTTTTTCGTTATTCTTAAGCTTTTTATAATATATTTTGGGTTAATAGATCATTCTTTAGCCAGCAAGGACTTTGATTTTGAAGAGTGTTCATATTAAAACGTTTAACTGGAGTATACAGGGAGGGAGATAAGCAGCTACATCAAGAATTATATATACATATATTAATAATAGGTCTTTAAATATAGGTGATTTTGGATGGGGAAGGATATAGATAAGGGTGACAATCACGATGAGATGATGTCGAGGAAGAGAAAAGCTCCGGATTCAAACCATAGTAAAGGAGAATTGTTAAAACCACCCCAGTATAATTTTACTAGGTTTTGTTACAGACATAATCCTGAAAATAAAAGTTCACCTACGAAGAAACTTTGTTATAAACAAGATCTGAAACGGTTTTCTGATTTCAATGATAGGATATCCAAGTTAAATAGGCAAGAACAATCGGATGTTCACAATATTATTTCTGTGTTTACTAAATCAAATGATAAATTAAGGAAGCTAATATTCGATGGCCTTTTAGCATCAAGTTGTTTCCCACAATTATCTTATGTCATGTCGCAGGTTTCCAATATGATTAAGATTGATTTCATTTCCACGTTGCCGCAAGAGATTTCACTGAAGATACTCAGCTATCTAGATTGCCAATCTCTTTGTAATGCCGCAATTGTTTGTCGAAGCTGGAAAAATTTGGCAGATGATGATAGGGTATGGTATCGACTCTGCGAACAGCATATTGATAGGAAATGTCCGAACTGTGGGTGGGGGTTGCCCTTGTTGCATATGAAAAGAGCAAGGTGTATGCCTCCCAGAACCAATATTAATCAGCATAATGGCATTGTGGAAGTTCAACCATCAGGTACTTCAAATGCACAAAACAGCATAGAGGATATTAGTAATAATACCAATCATAGTCATAGTAATATTAATCATAATCATAATAATCATAGTATTAATAATAAAAATAATAAAAATAACAATAATAGTCATAGCAATTATGATGAAGGTAACCAGCCCGTACCATGTAAAACTAAACCATGGAAGGTAATTTATAGAGAAAGGTACAAGGTTGAATATAACTGGAGAAAGGGAAATTTCATATTACAGGAATTCAAAGGTCATATGGATGGTGTTTTAACTTTACAATTCAATTACCGTCTTCTATTCACGGGTTCATACGATTCCACAATTGCCATTTGGGATCTAAGTACTGGCAAACTGTTAAGAAGACTGACAGGTAATGGAGATGGTGTAAAAACGTTACATTTTGACGATCAAAAATTAATCACTGGATCTTTGGACAAGACTATTAGAGTTTGGAATTATGTTACAGGTGAATGTATTTCCACATACAGAGGGCATACTGATAGTGTTATGAGTATTGATTCATATAAGAAAATTATTGTTTCTGGTAGTGCAGATAAAACGGTTAAAGTTTGGCATATTGAATCTAGAGCCTGCTATACATTGAGAGGGCATACAGAATGGGTTAACTGTGTTAAATTACATCCAAAGAGTTTCTCGTGTTTTAGTTGCAGTGATGACACTACAATTAGGATGTGGGATATCAGATCTAACTCATGTTTAAAAGTGTTTAGAGGACATGTTGGCCAAGTTCAAAAAGTTATTCCACTAACTATTTTAGATGTGGAGAATTTAGTAGTTGATCAAGTGCCTGATAACTTAAGTAGTAGTGAAACACAAGAATCTAACGACGAAGAAGATACTAGTGAAAATGTCAAGTTAGATGAAAGTTTACCGTATCCTACACATTTATTGTCATGCTCTTTAGATAATACAATTAAATTATGGGATGTCAAGACAGGCAACTGCATTCGTACACAATTCGGTCATGTAGAAGGGGTTTGGGACATTGCTGCGGATAATTTTCGTATTATAAGTGGTTCTCATGATGGTACAATTAAAATATGGGACTTACAAAGTGGTAAATGCATGCATACATTTGCAGGTGGTAAATTTTCTGAACATTCCGTTACGCATGTAACAAATTCAGGTAATAATAATAGTAACGATACCTCCTCAAATAACGAAGTTGTCAATACGGCAGCAACGAATACCAATAAATCTACTACAGCACCCCCTATTGCCTGCGTAGGAATTGGAGATTCTGAATTTTTCTGTGGCGATGAACTTGGATGTGTTAAGATGTTCAGGTTTGATGGAGACACATTACCATAAGCATCAACCCCATTGAAGGTACACACACATCAAGAATTTAATATTGTACGAAGTTAATTAAAAAAAATAAAAAAGAAGGAAAATATAAATCTTTGTTACTATTAAATTATCGCCATGATAATAATAATATGACACTCATACAAGAGGACGTAGGTACGTACGTACATGTATATGCACACGCACTATCTCAAATTAAATGGATTCGAATCGAAACGATGCCATCCCAAACCTCATAACGCTATACTACAAACTAGCACTGCCCTTTCAAAACTATACAAATATTTCTTTTACATACACATTTTTTAAATACTTTCTTCTTCATTAGTATATACAACAATATATTATTCTTCATTAACAATCCAAGCAAAAAAAAAAAATTGCAGAATAATGTTAACATCAATGTACAATAACATTAACACCAACATATTAACCTTGAAGATGAAACCATTAAAATATACTTCCTTAGGTGATGGCCCCCGAGCCACCCATCAAGCATTGACTGGCCTTACCATCCTCGTCTAACCCCCCATCCTTCCTTTTCCTCCATCCCTCCATCCCAACAATCCATATCATCTTCCTCTCTCTCTCTCTCTCTCTCTCTCTGCTTCCCCCCTCGTCCTCAATCCTCAATCCTCATCCTCTCGTAAACATCTTCTAAAAACCTCTAAAAAGGCCTTTGGTATCCTCTCTTTTATTGTTTTTTAAAGGCTTACTCCCCTCTGAAGTTCTTACGAAATCGAATCGAATTAGCTGTCTTGATATCACGGGCAGATAGGTGCTGCCTAATCGGTTTTATAGCTTATAGCATACACACATTGTGCTCTCGCTCTCTCTTCTTCTTGGTTGGTTCTTATTCGCCGAATTTACGACAGTCGACTGGCTACCCACCAATTCAATATCTAGCTAAGCTGTTTCCTTCTCATTTGCCAGTTGTAAGGGGCATTAAACTGGTTTCTCTCACTGGATGTCTTTACTTTTCGGTTTTTCGAAACTAAAAAAGTGTACTCAGTATTGCATGATATGTATAATTCTGGTGATGATGATTAAGTAACAGTATAGTTAAGTCTCTTAATATTCCATATATTTTACCTACACATACGTACTTACATACTTACAAACACACATACAGTAATACAGTTCTATATATTTATATACACTTACATATATAAATATATATACATATATATATATATAGATGAGTGTGTGTATGGTGTGTATATGAATGTATATATATATATATATATATATATATGTATATGTAATTGATTATTGTAGTTTATTATTTTATTGCGTTGGAGTTCTATGCTTTTTGATTGAAGATGCAAGATAACTTGGTTTTGGACTTGGTTTTGGTGTGAGTGGGTGAATTTTATTAATTTGGGTATAGGCTGTTGTGTGACGCAATTCTACGTTATTTTTATTTTTACTTTTATTTTTACTTTTTCTTGGTTATATATTGTTCATTTTAAAGAATTGTAATCAAGTTGATTTAGGTGAGGCTGTTAGGTGGTATGGGATTATAAAAAAACAGATATATATCAGAGTGTTAAGGAAGTATAAAGTAAAGCACATCGAAGTAATAGAGTATTTATCGTTCGAGAGTGAATTGTACATAATATTTTAAGAAAAAAAGAATAAAAAACTTAGGATAATTGTTCTTTGTCTATTTATTTTATTTTTTTTCTTTTGATTCTTTAATACATATATATAAGGAAGGAGTGATGTATATCAAGGCAGAGAATAAGAAGAAGGGATTCATTGACAGGAAGAGTGAAGAGGTGCATGAAGGAGAAGTACCGAATTCAATACAATATTTGCATAAACCACAACGAGTCAAGAGTTTTCATAGTTGTTATAAAAGAACTGATGCTGATGAACTGGAACGTAATACCAATTTAAACAAGAAAATATGGGATTACAAAATGGAGGAAACAGAGGTAAGGAGAATTGAAACCCCGGAATTAGAACCATTGAAAATTGACACTTCAAGCAATTCGTTAGTGACGGATTTCGAAGGCTTTGAACCTGAACCAATATACAAGAAATCCGGGGAATTGGTGAAGCCTTCATTAAAGTACAGATCTAAATCGGTTCCCAGCACGCCCAATTTATCATCGTTGGCGCAAGAAGAAGAGAGGGAATCGTTGCGGTTGCCGTTAATGAGAAGTAAGAGTGTTCATTTCGACCAGGCTACACCGATAACGTATTTCCACAAGGATGAGAGTCCACTTGATATAATGGTGCAAAATGTTGAAATGTTGGAATTGAATGAGGACAATCATAACGAGTTGCGAATTGTTGATGCTGGCGGTCAGGTGATAGATGATAGTGTGAATAACGAGAAGGACCTCAAGACGAAGATGATGGTTGATGCGAGCAAGAGGCTCCGCAAGACGAGGATGCAAGCCGAGTTGGTGAACAAGATTAAGAAAGCAAGAGAAGAAGAGAGCAAGAAGAGTCGTGTTGTTGAGAGAGGACGAGCAACGTTTAGTACTGGAGAAGAGTTGACGTTAGGTAAGGCTAATTTTGCTACGCTGGAGACGATCAATGGACCTAGCCGGTTGAAAGTGAATATTTTCATCAAGCTAGCTAATAACGATCCAGTATTTTTGGAAGAGTTGACGTTGAAGAGGGAGAGAAGAGGGATATATTTAATTGGCAGAGTCCTTGTGAAGAATTTCCATTATCAGAAAGTGGTAAAGATACGGTATACCTGGAACAATTGGGTCACGTATCACGACATGCAAGCGCAATATATAGGAACTGGAGATTCGATATTACCCAGTACTAATATGGATATGTTTCAATTTATTATTGAGACATGCAATTTGTATGAAGACGCACATAACAGTTTAGAATTCTGCATTCATTTTGTATCTGGAGTAGAGAACGATAATTCCATGAGGGAGTACTGGGATAATAACAACGATAAGAATTATAAAGTTACGATACGTTATTAGAGAAGGGGAGAGAAGAGGGACAAGACAGAAAATAAAAAGTCTCATATAGCCGACCACAATGCAATATATGTAGGAAAGCAGTATCTCAATCTAAATCTAAATCTAAATCTAAGTCCTAATGAAATGAGTTGAGTAGATTTGTATAAATTTTAATTTTTATACGGTACATAACATAACATAACATAACATAACATAACATAACATAACATAACATAACATAACATAACATAAGATATACTACTAGTACGAATTCAAGTTTAATTTAAAACTTTAAAAGGCAGCCAACGATGGATAGAGCACCGTTTGGGACGATGCGAAGGGGAAGGGGAAGGGGATAGGTAGAAGATAAAACCCGACTTCGAATCAATCACTCAATCACTCAATCAATAATAAATTATTAATTCCCTCTCTTGTGTGTCTTGTTTCTCCGTTGTAGTCACAGAGACGATCACCCTAACCAAACAAAGTTTCAAGCGGTTGTGAGATTGTGGTCCAATTGTTGTTGTTATTGATATTGTAGTGATTGTTTATCGTCCATCACCGCAATGAGATGTATGCCTTCACACGAGAGACACCCTTTCCAGTTGCACTAGTTAGGGACCCCCCCCTTCGCGTCACGCTACTGCCCAAACAGCAACCGAAAAACAGTCCAGTGAGACAAACACAAGAACCCCTTCTGACAACACACACAGACACAAACACAAACACAGACATTTTAACGGGCCACAACCGACGGCGGGCCCACGCAGACCAGAAAACAACGCAACGCAACAAAACAAAACAAAACAAAAAACTCCCCCCTTCTTCTTCCACCCCCTCCCCTCCCCTCTTCTCGGCGCGATGCCCATCGTGTCGTGTTGCATAAATTAAAATAAAAAACTTACACACACAGAGACACTCACGCACACTGCTTGTTCTTTCTCCGGCCGGCGCTGCCTTTGAGCTGTTTTTTCGAAATTTGCTGTTCGTTGACAGATTTTGAAGCAAATGTCAACTCAACCTAACTGCGCTCGTGCTCGTGCTTGTCTTCTCTCTTCACTTCTCGAATGGATAATTCGCTGTTGCTGCCCTCTCGTCTCGTCTCGTCTCGTCTCTTTTTGTTTCCCTTCCCTTCCCTTCCCTTCCTTTCGTCTTGTTTTGTTTTGTTTTGTTTTCACTGACTGGGCCCTATCTCCCAATCCTATCCTATCCCAATCCTTGGACTCATCTAACAAAATGGGCATGGTTGAACCTCTACTCTCGCAAATATGCCAAGTTTTGTACTGAACTGTATACACAACCACTGCAAAAGGCAAACATCTATTTATTAAAAATTAATAAAAAAATTAAATACTTAGCTTGATAGACTGCATCTTTAACAAAAACATTACAAATTACCTGATAAGCTCCCCAAGGACTTCCATCCCATAACACTATACTATACTATACTACACTATACTACACTACACTGCACTACACTACACTATACTATCCAATAT
>NW_001834640.1:36550-59491 GCF_000150035.1 Vanderwaltozyma polyspora DSM 70294
CGTTGCACACACCACTAGGCGTGTCTTGTCTCTGTCTGTGTCCATGAAGTGAAAAAGTATTTATTTGCATGTTTTACAGTGATGTTTTTACATTTTATCTAGTTTCTCCCTCCCCCCACCAATTGTATGATATATTTAGACCGCAGGTACAGTACTCTTCATTCATACAATTGTAAATTTAAGTTTATATTTCTCTGTTTAATTAAATTTAATTTATAATCTAATCTAATCTAATCTAATTTAATCAAATTTAATTTATCTACTTTTGATGCCTATGGTAACCTAATTCTAATCATAGTTCTGATTCAATACTGACATCATTGCATTGTTGCAATTATCAAATGCAACCCCTGTTACCGTTGTCGTGTCTTCATTATTTAAAAAAAAGCCCTCAATTTGTCCCCTTCACCCCCCCTCCCCCCTGGAATTTTATTATATATATAAAGACCTCTATAAACACGTCTTAGCATTTTCATAGATATACCATCCATATCTTGATCCTTGTCAATTACATAATACACTCTCTTATCCATTCACATCACACCCCTCCCACTTCCCCTTCCCCTTCCATATCCTCCTCTTTACAATATGTCAAAACCTGGCAATATCGAGCTATACACTTCGAAATTTTATGCCACTTGCACTCTAGGTGGTATCGTTGCTTGTGGACCTACCCATTCAAGTGTCACTCCTTTAGATTTAGTCAAATGTAGGCTACAAGTAAACCCAGATTTATACACTTCCAACTTACAAGGTTGGAAACAGATAATAAAAACAGAAGGTGGTGTTTCAAAAATTTTCACAGGTGTTGGTGCCACTTTCATCGGTTACTCTTTACAAGGTGCTGGTAAATACGGTGGTTATGAATTCTTTAAACATTACTACTCACATACCGGGTTGTTCTCTCAAGAAACTGTCAATAAACACAAAACTTTGGTTTATTTAGCCGCTTCTGCTACTGCTGAATTCATCGCTGACATCTTCTTATGTCCTTTCGAGGCTATCAAGGTTAGACAACAAACCACTCTACCTCCTGCATACAAAAACGTCTTCGAAGGTTTATCAAAAGTTTACGCTAACGAAGGCTTAACCGGATTCTATAAAGGTATCACCCCATTATGGTGTAGGCAAATACCTTACACTATGTGTAAGTTCACCTCTTTTGAAAAAATAGTCGAAGGTATTTATCACAGATTACCTGTCAAGAAGTCCGAAATGAATGCATTGCAACAGATTTCAGTAAGTTTTGCCGGTGGTTATTTAGCTGGTATATTATGTGCTATCGTTTCTCATCCTGCTGACGTCATGGTCTCAAAGGTTAACGTCGATAGAAAACCTAATGAGTCAATGGGTGCTGCAACTTCAAGAATCTATAAACAAATTGGCTTCAATGGTTTATGGAATGGGTTGCCTCTTAGAATCGTGATGATCGGTACCCTAACAAGTTTCCAATGGTTAATTTATGATTCCTTTAAAGCTTATGTTGGTTTGCCAACAAGTGGTTAGATAGAAACTTAGGACTCTTTCATCTCCCAAAAGACATAAAAATAAAAATAAAAAATTGAACTTGTATCTATAATAATATCACTTATAAATAAATATTCAGATTTAATAGAATTTTTTTAGACGCTCAAATATTTAATACTTACAGTTTTCTTTCATGAATCATTTTATAGCCGTTTCAACTAAGTTATTAATTCTTTATCGTGCAATTGATGCTTTAGAAATATAGATCAGTATACATCTACATATATATATATATATATGTATCTATTTAATTCTATGTATTTTATGTGTTAAATGGATTGAATGATTCATTGTCTTTAATTACTCCAGACATTCTTTATCAACTCATCATCCTCAATGTTATATGTAGAGGTGGATCTGCTCTGATGCATATTCATATTAAAGTTCATGCCACTATTCGTTTTATTCATGTTAAGGTTGTTATTATTAATAGATGTTGTTGATGCTAATGAAATTGAAGATGATGTCATGCTATTACCTGCAAAAAAAGAATTTTGTGATGGGGTTTTGTTTGTAGCAGCTGGTTTTGAATACAAAGATAAAATAGATTTCTTCAAATCTGGTCTTTGAGAAACACTGATGTTACTAGCAGCTGGGGTATTAGTTGGCCTACCTGGACCATCGATGTTTTCCCTTGATGACAAAAACTGCAAATCTAATAAACTGCTACTTTTGCTTACGCTTTCCTTTTTTGCCTGGCCAATTGTAGAAATGCTACTTACGTCACTTGCGTCATCGATCAAAGAACCACTGGACGGACTATCTAAACGGTTGTTTGCATTGTTACTATTGTTACTATTTACACTTGAAACACTAACGTTAGTCTCTGTTGGTACCAAATTTGTGTTATCGCCCATCCATTTTTTAAATTCATATTTATTCTTGATAAAAGTTTGTAATTTCCCCATATCGTTTAATGGACCTTTCATGGTGTCTGGTAATTTAGCTTCATACAATGCATTTGCGTTATTGTTGTTTTTCATTTTGACTAACATAACAACATGTTCTTCTTTCCAGGTATCTAGATCAACAGATTTGACCTTAGAAATATGAGTACCCAAGGATCTGTGAACACCAGCACATTTAATACAAACAAAAACACCTAAAGACCAGGATGCCCATCTTGGATGAGATTGTGCTTTACAATCGGCACAATTGGCATTACCTGGATCCCTTAACAATGCTGAAAGGGCACGTTTAACTTGTGGAGAAGTAGACATCTATTCTATTATAATAACAGTAAAACAACGAACCAAAAAAAGCAAAAAAAAATGTATGCGAATTGAACTGAAAGTAAAATAAGAAATAGAATGAAGAATAAGCACTACAAAAAGAATTAGGCTTCCTTCCTTCGACTGATGATCTGATTTACTACCTATTCAACTTCTTATATCCAATAGATCAAAAACAAAAGTCAGTTAAATTTTTAATCGTTTTTACCTCTCTTTTAATCGAAAAAAGACCAAAACTTCACCTTATTTCTATCAACCTTCCAGAACTGAAACTAAGAACTACTGAAATAGAACAAAATAAACTCAAAGTGGAGCCCATAAGATCAATTATATGTAATCAAATCAACTGGCTATTCCTTCTTATGACCTGTTCAATAATGAATGGTATCCTGTTTCGAAAGCTTCAAAAATTCGTTCAGAGGTAATCGCGAGACGACAGAAATTATCATGAATGACGTAAAATGCTCTAGGATAGAATTTTATTTGAATAAACTCAAGAATTTTACATTCTCGAAAGGTTTTGAAAGTAAAAAAGATTGATATAAAGGATTTCCTCGAGAAATTAAGTCTGAAATAATATTGTCTAATAGATTTTAGTTTTTTCACATCGAAAATACCATTTGTTTTACAAATATTACACTTTTTAACTTGAACGATAAGTTTCTCCGAAATTTTACGATCATATCCTGATTACACTATTATTTTCAAATATTAACCATTTTATTATTGCTAGATAGCCACAATTGTAAGCTATCTGATGGCATATTTAAGTTCATCAGAATTGACTATATAACTTTTCTTATTCTTCATCTTATTCTATTATTTGTTTCTTTTTTCTAACTGTCTTGCCATCTTCATCTTCCAATTATTCCGATGAGTCAGCGGGATAAAAATGTGAAAAATTATCGAATTTCTAGACTTTTTATATAAGAAGACATACATTTACACACTATTAAAATAGAACTATTTATATTTTTTTTTGGAATTATTGTTCTGATCTATACATATAGCTATATATATCCCAGTGCTACTTTTAATAAAGTTTAGTCTGTCATTGCTGGAGTTTGGTTCCATCGAAGCACCGTTCGTTTTTCAATCAAAAAGTTTGATTGAATAAGAAGTATATTAACTTTAATAATTTTAAAGGTTTAGTTTTATTGTCTATTGGTTTGGTATATTCTCATATAGAAGTTTTTCACTGAGTGTAGATTATAATAACTAAATATATTATGTTTTCAGACAGTAATGCAACCACTAACTGGGTTGTCCAGAAATATGGTGGTACCTCTGTCGGTAAATTTCCATTTCAAATAGTTGACGAAATTATTAAAGTATACTCATGTCCTCAGGGGTTAGACAAAAATGTAGCAGTTGTTTGTTCAGCTCGTTCATCTTATACTAAGGCTGAGGGTACTACTTCACGTCTATTAAAATGTTGTGATTTGGCATCGCAAGAACAGGATTTCTCAGATATTATTGAAGTTATTAGACAAGACCATATCAGTAATGCAGAAAATTTAATTACTGATCCTGTATTGCAGACTAAATTGGTTACTGATACTAATAAGGAATTAGATTCCGTTGTGAAGTATTTAGAAGCTTCTAAAATTTTAGGTGAAGTCTCCACACGTACTATGGATTTGGTTATGTCATGTGGTGAAAAATTAAGTTGTCTATTTATGGCTTCTTTATGTAATGACCGTGGTTGTAAAGCAAAATACGTGGATTTGTCACAAATTGTTCCCTCTGATTATCAAACTACAAATTTAGATAATTCTTTTTACACTTTCCTAGTGAAAGCTTTAAGAGAAAAAATGTTGCCATTTGTTGAGTCTAAAGAACGTATTGTTCCTGTCATTACTGGTTTCTTTGGTTTAGTACCAACTGGTCTATTAAACGGTGTCGGTCGTGGTTATACTGATTTATGTGCTGCCTTGATAGCCGTTGCATTAAACTCAGATGAATTACAAGTCTGGAAAGAAGTAGATGGTATCTTTACAGCTGATCCACGGAAAGTTCCTCAAGCAAGGTTACTAACAAGTGTCACGCCAGAAGAAGCTTCAGAATTGACTTATTACGGTTCTGAAGTCATCCATCCTTTCACAATGGAACAAGTCATAAGAGCTAAGATTCCAATTAGAATTAAAAATGTTCAAAATCCAAAGGGTGATGGTACTATTATCTATCCTGATAATCTTGCTAAAAGAGGTGAATCTACTCCTCCACATCCACCTGAGGCTTTGTCTTCCTCATTCTTCGAAAAAAAGAGAAGAGGTGCCACTGCAATCACTACTAAGCATGATATTGTTGTCGTTAACATTCACTCTAATAAGAAAACTTTATCTCACGGTTTCTTAGCAGAAATTTTCACCATCCTAGATAAATATAAATTGGTAGTAGATTTAATTTCTACTTCAGAAGTTCATGTTTCAATGGCTTTACCTATCCCAGATGCTGACTCTCTAAAATCATTGAGATTAGCTTCTGAAAAGTTAAAAAGTTTAGGTACTGTCGATATCATCAAGAAGATGGCAATTGTATCATTAGTTGGTAAACAAATGAAACAATTCATTGGTATTGCTGGTGCCATGTTCACTACTTTGGCTGAACAGGGCATTAACATTGAAATGATTTCTCAAGGTGCCAATGAAATTAATATTTCTTGTGTCATTGATGAGTCTGATGCTTTGAAAGCATTAAGATCTATCCATGGTAAACTTTTAGACATTGAATTATCCGAGACCTCATTTGAAATAGCGGTCGATGAGAGACTAGAACAAATTAAGAGATTAGCATTATAATCCAATAAAGAATTGCCTCCATAATTTTAAAAATCCAATTAACTTTTTCTAAAGTTTCCAAGATATATATCTGTATAAAGATTTATATTAATATAATCGTAATAATAATAGTGATAGTAATTGTAGTAATTGATGAATTGAATTTAATATTTAACCATATATAAAAATGAACATCATAATATCGTTAAAATCTAAAAGACAAAGACTTGATCATTCATCTTAGAGACTGGTTTGGCCTTTGGAAAGCCTAATGCAACAGCGGACCTTTTAATCGCAGAAACCATTGGTAATGGACCACATACTAACAACTGAACACCGTCAGCTGGAGCAGGCAACTTTTCCTTCATTAATTCAGGAGTGACGTAACCAGAACCACCTTTCCAGTTTTCACTTGGCTTGTCTAATAAGTAATGGATTGTAATTTGGCCAGGCTTCGAAGCAGCAAATTTATCCAAATCATCTCTTAACAAGATGTCAATTTCTTCAACATTACCATAGATGAAGGTAACTTTGGTTTTGTCTTTTGGGTTTTCAGCAATAGATTTGATAATTTGATACATTGGGGTCAAACCAGAACCACCAGCAATCATAGCTAGATGCTTGGAAGATCTATCAGTGTATTCATAGAAACCTTTTGGACCTTGTACATCAATAGTGTCACCAATCTTCAATGAAGTAAACATCTTAGAGATCTTACCTTGTTCATAAGATTTAATTAATAATTCAAAATAACCTTTAGCTTCAGAATCCAAGGAAATTGGTGTATATGATCTAACCACTTCACTACCATCGATGTGAGCTTTAATAGTGATGTGTTGACCAATTGGTAAACCTAAAACGTGTTCATCAGTTGGTAACTTGAATCTATAAATAGCAGAGTTACGGTTCAATTTCTTAATGGAAACTAATGGGAATTGCATGTACTCACCTTTAACTAAAACTGGAAGAGCCTTAGATTTAGGTTCTTCACTAGTGAACATCTTAGTTGCAGCAGCAGCAACTGCAATTGCTATTATAGCAATAAAAATTTTATTCATAGATTCGGCCATTACTTGTTGGATCGATGTAGTACCTTAGTATAGGTAGTTTTAACTATTGATATGTTAATAAATCAATTAAATCAGTGAAAAATAATTTAAACTTTTAAATTAATATTAATAGATCCATTCTTTACCCCTTAAATCAATCACAAACACAAGTTAAATCTTTAGCTTCATTGTTCATCGTTTGGTTCTCATCTCGAAATTATGTTGCAGAATTGAAAAATTCTTGGATGCATCGAATAAAATAAAAAATGTGTCGATTGATAAAGTCATGATATTGATCATTGTTTACGAATTAACTAATGACAGTAATTCATTAACTAGTAATCTTTTAGATGGGAATCTATAAGATTTATACTTTACCGATGAGTTCTTCAGATGGTTAGTTAACGATTTAATTGTTTCTTTATCAATAGAACTCTTTGTTTTGTCTGTATTTTCGTCATCAAGCAACCACTCGCCAGTCTTGCACATCACAAGATCGAATTTTGGGAAAGTGAACCTTTTGGGTACCTTAGTTATTCTTTCGATATCCACAATCTTCAATTGTGTTGCAATGTCTCTAGCAGTCAGGAAGTTTCCTCCTATGACAAGAGAATCCTTCGGCGTGTATACGACATGAATGTAACCGCAAGGGATCATAAACAAATCTCCAGCTTCTAACTGCATAGCGATACCATCTTCCAATTGATCACCTAAGAATACTTCACTTTGTTCATACATAGAACACCAATTAACATATTTTTGTAAGTTTGATTCAGTAGGTGGAAATAAAATAAATTGTTTTTGGCCAGAGATGACTCTATAATAGACTGAAGTTCCTGCAAAATCTAGATGGAAGTCTGTATATGCGTTTCCTACAGACATCAAAACATATTTTTTGACTTTAGGTTCTGGGCCATCTAGCTGAAGATCTCCGTACTTATTCCAAACTTTATCAACCAAATCATTTTCATTAACAGCTCTAGGCCTTTCAATTGGAAAATTCTTCACATGAGAGACTTCAAGCGATATTACATTTTTCAACCTCTCTCTATCTTCAGGTAACGTATCACTAAAGTATCTATTCCACTTTCCTAAAGTCCATTTTTCATTTTGTTGATTTAAGACATCCATTACGTTAACGTCAGAATCTGCGCCGACTGAATATGTAACATCACGAACGGTCAATTCTACATCTTTATCCGATCCTATGGGTAATGGTAATTCCATTCCTGAAAGTTCGGGATCTGTTATTTTAAAAGGTTCTTTAATTGAATTAAAATCACTTTCAAATTTTTTAGAATCGATAATATTTTTTGTATTTTCCCATTTTTTAAAACATTTTTGGAAGTTTGCTAAATGAGGATGTACATTTTTCAATTTCTTCTGTTCCCCTTCATTCAAAGAAATATAATCAATTTTCTTTCCTCTTCTCAAATTATATTTCTTAGAATTATTATCATTATCTCCATGAGGGTCACTAGAAATTTGATCAATGTTTCTTTTCTCACCTCTACTCTTCAATATTAACCGTTCATTGGACCCATGGGCATCACAAATAAATTTATTAATATCTTTATCAGAATTTGGATATACTCTCGCACTGACAGCAGTATCATTATCAAGATATATGCAATTCAATGGGATGCATAAAACATGAACCCATTGAGGACACAATTCACATTGTACCCACAGATTTTTATCAGAATCATCAACCTGACAAAACTTACAAATATCAGTATTTATGACAACCATTAATAATAAAATCTCACAAGTTTCCTAATAGTATTACTATATCTCCTTAACAAAGCTATCGTTTCTATAGATACTCCACCCCTCATATAAAATAAGACCCTTAATTTCACAATATTTCCACCAAAAGAAACACAATCTTTGTCAAAGCAAGACCAATATGACAACTTGAATCAAAAGTTTCAAACCAACCAACTAATGAATACACAATGGCCAACTACAGACCATCATAACCTTCGAACTTAACAATGTATCATTAGATCAAGCTTTCGAATCCAAATTGCATTTTTTCAAAGCCTTCAATGAAATTGATGAAATTTCCTAAAGGAGAATTCGGTAATGGAACAGGTAATATCAAAATTTGAAAAATATTGAGATTATGATGAAGTTTTAAGATATTTTAACAAGGAGAAATTAATTAAATGTTGATGAAATGATTGAATTTGATTATTAATTCTGTTATCTATTGGTGATTGTATTTAGAGGAAGTGTGAGTGTGAGTTTACTATAGGTTACGATGTCCTTCAATTCTTTTACAAATTCTTTGTCACAAAAGTTTCAAGAACTTTCTACTGCTGTTTCAGAAAAGACCCAAGAATTTTCCACTTCTATTCCTACATTGGCAGAATCTACTCAACGTTTGGTTCAAGAGAAGTTGGGTAATGTTACTGATATTTCTCAGTTGCCTCAAGAATATATAGAATTGGAACGTCAAGTTGATACTATTAAGTTAGTCTACGAACATTTCTTACAGATCACTGCAATTTATGAAAATGAATCTTATGATTATCCAAAATATGTAAGTGATTCCGTTAATGATTTTTCTAAAGTATTTGCCAACAAGGTTACCGAGTTATCTCATGCAACTTCTGCTCAAGAAGCCCAAAATATTTTAGTTACTCCAGGTCCTGCAAAGGAACCAAGAACATTAAACTATGCTTTGAGTAAAGTTGCTCTAAACTCAAGTGAAAGTTTAGCTCAATTAGCTGATCCAAATGAAGGTCCTGTTGCAGATGCTTTGTTGAAGTTTAGTGATGTTCAAGCTAAAATTGCCCAAACCAGATTGCACCAAGATACTTTAATCCAAACTAAATTTAACAAACAATTGAGAGAAAAGTTAGAACTTGATATCGGAAAGGCTTCTAAAGCCCGTAAAGATGTTCAATACAAAAGATTGCAATATGATGTTGCTAGAAGTAAATTGACTCAAGCTAAGCCAGAAAAGGAAGCTTCTTTAAGAGTTGAAATGGAATCTTTAGAAGAACAATTCGCTCAATCTACCGAAGATGCTACTATCATTATGCAAGAAGTTATTGCTGACTCTAAATTCTTATCTAGCTTAAAGGAATTGGCTGAAGCACAATTGAGCTATTTCGAAACTTCTGCCCAATTATTAAAGGAATTCATGCCAGTCTTGGATTCTGAAAGTTCTGCTACTACTAATACCAAATAATGGAAGTGAATAGTTCTGCTCTTCAATAAGAAATAGGATTTACTCTTATCATGTTCTATATCAATCCAGTTTCCATATTTCAGTAGCTGTTTATACATAAGGATGTATGGAGCATTTTTTTTAATTAATATCAGTATTTTTGTATTCGTTTCATATAATCTTTTTGAAATAATCTTAATTAATATATGTCGAAATTTATTTCAACTTCTGATTTCTCTACTTTTGTTCACTTTATCTATTTTTTTATTAAAAAGTTTATTTTCTACAACCTAAATAATTCTGTATAAATCTGTATTCATTAAACACGATATCTATTCTTCGTCACTTTCATCAGCGTCCATGGATTTAATATCCCATTGTAATTTCAAGTCCCATCTACTAGATTCAGCACTCATGTTAATATACTTGACGAATTCTAAAACACTTTGATCTCTTAATACCAAAACCAAAGAATTCCAAGTAGCTGGTCTCTGTAACAAAACTGAATCACCAGTATCATCTGTACGGTAAACAGTAGCATCTTCAACATCTCTCTCTAATTGGGTATCTTCTCTTTCAACATCACCTTCATCGGCCATATATAATTCATAACCACCGACTTCACCAGATTCCCAACCACCAGTTGGTGTCAGACATAGAGTACCTTCTAAGATTGCATCAACAAAACCCTCGACATTCTTTAAGATTTCGCTTAAATGACATTGTGTAGCCAAAGTAAAATCGTTACCTGGTCTGAATCTTCTGATAATAATCTTTTCACTCAATGGGCATAATAAAGTCAAATTGGCAATATATTTCTTAAAAACAGTACTTTTAAAGAATTGAGCTAATTCAACTAAGGCAATTTCTGCTTCATTTTCCTTTCTAGTTTTTTCATCTTTGATTAAAGTCTCCTTTAACCATTTAAAGTTAGCAGACTCTTCATAAGTTAAATTTTCAATCATATCTTCTTCAGTGCTGAATTTTTCATGTGGTTTACCATCAATATACAAGTATCTCCACTTGTGTGATGGAGTAGCAGTTTTCCACGGAGCTTCAACATTCTTAGCTTCCATTGGGCATTCTTTTTCCAATTCAACATGTTTGATCAACTTCTTTAACAAATCAGCCTTTGGATCGTTTAAGAAAGATTCAATTTCTAAGAAAGAGTTTTCAATAAATTTCGATTGCAAACTAGCTAGACCTTCTTTTGTCAAATATTCTGGAGAAATATATTGAGCCAAAAATTCAATTTCTCTTTCAGTCAATTTCAAAGCATTTACTAATTCGCTTTCTAACTCACTCTCATCAGTAGTCAATAAATTTTCATAGTGCTTTACTTGATGGAATGGTAAAATATCTCTTTCAGCATTTGGGAATTCAAAGTCTTGCAAAGTCTTGGATTCTAATTGAGCCAAAGTAGAGATGTTTTGGCTAATCCAAGCTTCTTCTTCGCCTGGAACATAACCTTCTTCACCTTCTTGTGGGATATGGTACCAACCTTGAATTGATAATCTATGCTTATCGACTCGTACTTCTTCTACATCGTGGAATGAGAAACCTGGTTGAACCTTGAAAAAGGCAATTTGATTGAATTGTGGAACTAACTTAGCAGATGGATCAGAGTATGGAATATTTTCCTTGATACTTGGAAATAATCTTAAACCCCCACCATAATGGGATTTCCATTTTCTGTCAGGTTCTGGTAAGTATAAAATGAAACTAATACGTCTGGAACCAATAACATCATCGTGAGTCAATAAATGGCATCCCTTAGTATAATGTTGCATACTCATATCAGTCTTTTTACCAGATAATTTACCAGATCCAGTAATATAAGCAAAAAAGTCTCTAAATTGTTGAGAATACATAATTTGACGCAATTTATATAAATTTGGCAATCTTGAAAGATCATTCCAATCTAAACCAGATAAATTGGCCAAATCACCACTTTGATTGATCTTATAAATATCAGTTTCTTTTCTAGTGAAATGAACTTCATTTTCGATTTCTTTACGAACTGAACGCAATAATTCGTCATCAACTAAATCAATAATGGTACCCCAATTATATGGCTGAGAATTAGCAATATCATTCTTCATTTGTTCACGGAATTCTGGATCCCAAATTTTTTGATTAAACAAAGATTTAACTTTGTCTTCTTCCAAAGCTAACTGTTTAGCATTTTGAATAACTGGAGTGTTTGGAGCCTTCCTCTTCATATTGTGGTGTTTGGGGATCTTTTACAACCTTTGAGGATCTAATTCAAATATACGATAAGAGGACTAGAAATAGTAATAAAATAGAATCACTTTGGGAAGGATATGTCAATGAGTTGATGAAGTTATTGCTAGTTTTATATGTTGCGATGAGAAAGTGAAAAATGTCAAAAATTGTATTGTTTCTTTTTCTTTTTCTTTTTTTCCTCTTTGAGAAATTGCTAAACGAAGAAATTGAACAAGAACGAAGTATATAAAGATATAGCGTTAACGAAGTCATTAAATAGATTTAATTCTGTTGCTGTCGTTTGATAAGTTCAAAGAAATCACAATACAACTCTTACTTATTTAACAATTCATCGCTGTGAAATTGAAACTTTAAAGGAGATTCAAAATCAAATAATTTAATACATTAATTGAGGATGATAATAGTTTGAGTAATTGAGTTAAATGAAATAATAACGATATATTACTAATTTATATATATATGCATATACAGGTACTTAATCAGTGGATTGAAAGGTACAGATGCTTTATGATGGGAATATAGGTAGTAGAATCAGAACGTTACCAAAAAGAAAATGGTCAATTTGAGGAAGTGGATGTAAAAATAATCTATACTATAGTAACTAGTTCTTGTTGTAATTATTTTTCTGCCACTGGTTCGACAACTAACTTGTCAAAGGTATACAACTGTGAAATGATGGATTGTCTTTTCAACACAGCCAAATCAAATTGCGCATCTCTATAAACTTTAGCTAGTTCCACTGGATCTTGTATCTTCGAATTAGCTCTAAAACTTTCTCTGGACCTCCTTAGAAAGTATTCTTTGAAATTGTAATTATTAAATTGGTTTGCATTTTTAATAAATTGCTTATACAAATTAAGAACTTGACCTCTACTTGGTGCTGCACTCATTGTTGGATATGGAGTATCTATGTATATGTATATGTATACTTTTTAAAATCAGAATGAATAGCTACTTAACCACTCAGTTTAGACACTATTTGCCGAATATTGCCTGTAGTTCCCTTTTGTCAATAACAATCCAAACTTTTACAATACTGTTAAATAGCTGATTAATAAATCAATCATGTTCAAATGCGTCAAAATTGGTGGTTCTTAATTATGAGAACGAATGAAGGTATTCGTATAAACGTATGTAGCGTAGTAGTGATATACGTTTATCACACCAGAATATTGCAAATATAAGTGTCAGGGCATAAAAGATAGCAGAGTGAGTATGAGAAGGTAAACAAATATTATACTAGTGTTCTCTAATTCTTTATATTTGGAAATCAAAATGTATTTTGAACCTTTTATATCAATTGAATCTTGAATTTAATTTCATGTAATGAAATTTAAATTCAAGTTGGAAAATAGCAGTTGCTTTTTGACTTCTAAAGGGATTTTGGGATTTAGTATATTTGGAAGAGGGTGGCTAATGAGTCGAAGATAAAAAAAAAAAGGGACCCCATGAGCAACTGTCATGTCTCTGAACATGATCACAAATTTAATTCAAGATTTTGATAGTAGTCAAAAAATAGGTCCTACCCGGATTCGAACCGGGGTTGTCCGGATCAAAACCGAAAGTGATAACCACTACACTATAGGACCATTAAACAACATGCTTTATATGATTGAGATCCACTGTAATGCTCTAAACCTTCTCCTTCAAAAGATTTGTTAAATTATCGCATATTCTAGGTATCATTGTAATGATATTTGTTTCAAAAGTGTAGTTCAGCTGCCCTTGCTTAAAGCATAACAACAATTATTCGTATTCTCAAGTTTTGCCAAAGGATTCTTTATTTTCAAGAAAATGCTAGTTTCAAATTATTAAAAAGGAACAATATCTTATCTTCATTAGATTAGACGTGTCAACAACACTTCGATACAGATGGATAACAATCAAGAGTAAAGTTGACTAAAATTTTGCTTATATCCGAAAATTCCAAACATAATTCAACTTCAACAATTGTTTATTATCATATCAAATTCAGGAATATCAGGAATATTATAAAAGATCGTACAAAAAGGTGAATTCCTCAAGACCTCAAAATAACCCTAGCGACGTACACATTTAAGCTTAACTCTTGTACCGTATCATTGTTCTTGTCGTACAAACCAGAATTGGATATCTAAAAACTGGGTAGCATCAGTTTAAGCATTAACTCCTTAATAAGAAACTAAATCCGAATTACTTGTCCTCGTTGATAAACTAAGCAGTTCATGATAATTATCGAAGAATGACTACTTTTATAGTAATAATTAATAATTTTCTCTTGGCAGGTACATAATAGGTAAGAAATGGAATGCGGAACTAGTAGAAGCAAAATGAGTAGAAGGCATGATTACTTATGTGTCAAAAAATTGATTGAGGACTCATCAGTGTAACATCAAGGGGAAAAGAAGAACCCAATGACAATTTTAAGTTAGATAGATGTACATTCAAATCACCATTTAATATATTAATAAGTGGATCGATATTTGCGATTTGGGTGATATTGAGAAAGGAGTTACTGAAAAAACGTTGAGTACCTTGAATGAAAGCATATATTCATTACATTTAATTCCTTCCGAATCCTCCATAGATAATAATATCTATACATTTCAAGCTAAAAAAAAAAAAACACGCATATACACATTTAAGTATAGTGTTCTGCATTTAAGAATAAATTAATCTATTAAAGTTTATTTCCTTCCTTTTCCCCCCTCCCTTTCCTCCCCCTTCAGACTAAACTTACTTTCCAACCCCCCCTGTTACAAATTTTCACTTTTATCTGATCTAAAAAACCTCATCAAATTAATCAACTGCCCCCCTCTCTCCCCCCTTCGTTCAACTAAAACTCAAGAACAAACCCAACAACTCATAAAAGTGAACATGAAGATTATAAATCAAAAACCACTAAATAATCTATAATGAACTAGTTAAATGACATACATTTTTCTCAATACATTATTAGTTCTTTTGCCTAATCCTTCCCACCCTGGAGTATATTCTATCTAGTAGATCCAGTTACAAAACTCTTACATGATGTGTTTTTACTAGAATTTTCAAAAACAATACCAAGTAGAGGACAAATTGTTTTGTTATTAATCAAACATCTTATTAAACGCAGCCTTCACCCTCTTAGAATCGAATTCTTATACTGTCGCCAGTCCAGCTTTCTTCTTATTACATAACCATGACCTTTAAGTCATTATCATGTTTTTCTTAAAAATATATAATTATATCCATATCACGTGACGTATCCTTTAAGGAACAAGATCCGGCTCTCCTTTTTGACCATTTCGATCAAGAACATGTAACTTATAAAAGAAGGAAGGTTTGAATTTGAATTGAATTTTAAAAGTGTTGTTTAAGCGAAGGATATCTTGATCTTATTTTAGTTTTATTTGATTATCTTAGTGTATTGATACTCTTGAAGTGGTGATACTAATTACCTATACAGAAAGAATATAAAAATTAAAAATTTAAAGATGGTTAAAGATACTCAATATTATGATATTTTAGGTGTTAAGCCTGAGGCTACACCAGCAGAAATTAAAAAAGCTTACCGTAGAAGAGCTATGGAGACACATCCGGATAAACATCCTGATGATCCAGAGGCTCAATCTAAATTTCAAGCGGTAGGTGAAGCTTATCAGGTTCTAAGTGATCCTGGTTTACGTTCCAGATATGACGAATTTGGTAAAGACGATGCTGTACCACAACATGGTTTCGAAGATGCCACTGAATTTTTCACTACAATTTTTGGTGGTGATGGTTTCAAAGACTGGATTGGTGAATTTTCATTATTCAAAGAATTGAATGAAGCCGTAGAAGGTTTTGATGAAAATGGACAACCTACCACTGGTGGACCAGGGGCAACCGATGATTCAAATATGGTTAAACATGATGGCAAGGCTAGTGCTGCTGACAGAAAGGGCAAATTGACCAAAGAACAGCGTGACAAATTGATGGAAATGGAACAAAAAAGACGGGAAGATATTGCTCGTCAAGTTAATGAATTATCTCTAAAATTGGATGCAAAATTGAAGAATTATTTATTAGCCTCAAGAGAAAAACATCTAGATGAATTTCAACTAAAATTAGATCAAGAAATCGAAGAATTGAAGTTAGAAAGTTTTGGTATGGAGTTATTGCATGTCCTTGCCAAAGTTTATAAAAATAAGGCTAATAATTTTATTATGTCCAAGAAGACACATGGGTTTTCAAAACTATTTACTGGACCTCGTGACAACGCAAGATCTGTCAAACAAACTTACAATTTGTTATCAACTGGTCTAGAGGCTCAAAAGACCATGGAACAAATGAGTGAAGTAAATCCTGAAGAATTAGATCAATACGAACGTGCTAAATTTGAATCAATGATGGCAGGTAAAGCTTTAGGTGTCATGTGGGCAATGTCAAAATTCGAATTAGAGAGGAAATTAAAAGAAGTCTGTAGCAGAATCTTAACAGACAGAAATGTACCATCAAAGGAACGTTTAGCTAAAGCCAAGGCAATGTTATACTTTGCTGACAAGTTTGAAAGAGCCAAGAGATCTCCAGAAGAAGCAGAAGAAGCAAGGGTATTTGAAGAAATGATCTTAGGTGAAAAGGCTAAGCATAGGAGATAATAACGGACATTATCATCCAAAATTAAAATTGTGTCATATGTATAATTATCAATAATAATAGTCGATGTAATGATCATCTATATCTAAAATGTACTTAATAATTAGTTTAATTGATGAATAGTTTTAAAACTTTTTGTGAAAATTTAAGTGTCAGTAAAATTGTTTTTAAAAATTAGTACTTAATGAAGAAGTTAAATAGATAATGTGTTACAAATGGGGTTACAAAGATAAATATAACATATTAAAGAATACTGAACAACTACCAATTTACTCAAGTTTTTAAAACTATAACATGAAAATTCTTAAATCATTCACTGTTTTATTCACCATCGTTGCTGTGGTATCCAATTTGTATATTTTTACCTACCCATCTTTTAATTCAACTCAATGCTCTTGGAGAGGGCAAATAGATGGTAACGATGTCAGAATTGAACAAGAAATGGATATTGTTCAAATATTAACCCTTCATATTAAAAGTTATCTCTCAGATCTTTTTAATTTAAATGAAAAGAAGAATTCTGCTTCTGAGTCAAAAGAAGTTCATATGTTGGCCTTTGGTGACCCACAGATTAGAGGACCATGGAAGAAAACTAACTTTTTAAAAAGATTAGACATATATGGAAATGACTATTATTTAGGTCATATTGTATCTAAAATGGTAGGTCGGTTAAAACCAGAGTTTGTCACTGTAGTTGGTGACCTTTTTTCCTCTCAGTGGATCAATGACTCGGAATTTTATAGAAGAACAGTGAGATATGCAACTAATATATTTAACAGAGATATAAATTCAATAACCGAAATCAGGAAGAATAATTTGGATGAGAATGGAGACTATAAATGTAACTGGGAATCATGGGGACAAGAATATCATAGAAAATTGGAATCCAATTTAACAATCGATGATTATAGATATGAAAATGTATATACATGGGACAAGACCAAAGACAACTATTTATTTATCAATCTGACTGGGAATCATGATATTGGTTATTCCGGAGATACAACATATCAGCACCTTGCTCGATTCGCTACATTTTTTGGCAAAGATAACTATTGGATTGAATATGAGACGGAAACAGACCATCCATGGAGGATAGTGGTACTAAATTCGATGTTACTGGAGGGACCAGCATTACAACCTGACTTTGTCAAGAGTAGTTGGAAATTTCTAAACCTATTATCTTCAAGCAACTTCAACGGTAGCACTGTATTACTGACACATATTCCTATGTATAAGGAACAAGGAATATGCCACGATGGGCCTGAATTCAAATACTACCCCAAGAAATACAAAAGAGAGCCATACAAAGCCAAGTTATTACGTTCTCAAAATCATTTGAGCTATAATGTCACACAGAGTGTTCTTAATTCGATATTTAATAATGATAAACCGGGCATTATACTAACAGGACACGATCACGAGGGATGCAAAACCACTTATAACAAAGTAGTCACACCAGATGGAATTTATTGGGAACCTGTAAATAGTAGCGATGTCCTTGATCATCACATTCAAGAAATCACAGTTCGTTCAATGATGGGTTATTTTGGTGGGAATACAGGAATCCTAACTGGATTATTTAATGACATGACAAGTCAATGGGAATGGCACTTTTCACTGTGTCCATTCGCCTCTGAGCACATCTGGTGGGTTGCAAACGTATCAATCGCACTATCCATCATACTTTGGACATCGATGCTAATCTGAAAAGTTTCCTTGTGCTTCTCTAGCTCCCTTTCCATAGTAACTAACTCTCCCTGACATCAATTCCCCATAACTTAGCCACACCTCCACCACTCCAAAATTCATCATAAATTCACCAAATTTTCTGCATCAAGAACCACTCTAGAAATATCAGCTGCATTTAACAATAATTCCAAAACCAATCCCTCTATAATATAACAATTGAACTCAAAACTAGCCTCCAAATCAGATCTCATTTGCTGTTCTTCTAAATACCTGGTGATAAATTTTTTTTTTGATCTAAATTTTTCATTAACTACTACGTAATTTCTTTTTACATACCAAACTTAAAGAAAAAAAAAAGTATCAATATAAAGCTATAATAACCCATTGTGGATCAAGATAGTTTATATAACATTTGATCTATATTTCATATATGAGTCTATGGTAAGCAGGAACGGTTGTGGGTCTAGTGCTTTTTGATTTTTAAAGTGTTTAAAGGTCTAAAGTGATTTTTTATGGAGGGTTCAGGAACTCATAATTTACTCCCTAAGTGGGGGAGACTACGTAAGAAACCCCAGCCACTCTCTGATTTAACTCAGCTATATAGTAAAACTGCTAATGAATCGATATACTATTTGAAGTTGGAGGAGAGAAGAGAGTTCAAGAGAGCTTTGCAAGGTTGGAAAGCTTTGAACACGGAAGTTCTATATGAATTGACTCTTTTAGAACATAATTATCCAAATACTCAATCTTATACAAAGGATGAATTAAGCTTACGTAGTGGTGTTCAAGAGTTATACCATAAGGCTTCTGCTCATTTAGAAAGGGTCCAAAGGTTATACAATGAGGAAGAACGGAGAAGATTGAGTTCTTCTAGTTATAATGGTGATTATATGGATCATGATCGATATGACAGTATAACTTCTTCAGCGACCTATCCATCAAAACCTCTCATTACACATCCTCATCAGTACTCTGGTGCTAAATATTCTCCTACTCACATGGTAAGAACATTACGGGATCCAAAAACATTACCGATAAAACATCCTTCACCTTCCAACTATGTTCCAAGTCATAAAAGTAGTAGCTCCGTAACTAAAGTCAACTTCTCTCATTCAAAGCCATTAGGTAAACAAAATAATCTGTTACCAACTAATAGCAATGAAAGTTTAAGAGCCAATAACAGTTACGAAAGGAAATCTGCTCCAAGATTAGGTAAACAGGAAAATAATGATATTATATTGATTGATTTAACTTCTGACACAGACCCTGATACATCTAATGAGAAGATAAATATAAAAAACGAAGAAATAAAAGACTTTCTGGAATTCGATGATGTCTACGATAGTTATTTGGATGTCAATGAGAGAGATTTAGAGAGATTGAAAGCCTTTGAAAACCTTGATGGTGCAGAAAGAACTCTTTCAAATTTATCCATAGAATCAACTCCATTAGTACCAGAGATAAAACGTTCGTTACATAACGATATGAGCGTACCAACCACTATAAAGAGCGCCCCTGTTTTAAACAGTAATGGACATTCAAGACCAAATACTGCAAGATCGTCTCCAAAACCAAGTAAGATGGCCTTGTCTAATACTGCTGCCACTAAATCAAACCCGGTTCTTTCTTCTAAGGCTCCACCACTTCCTTCGAGAAATAGGACACCTATTTCGAATCATTCTTCTTCTAATGAATCCCTGCCGACAAAGAAAGTTATCAAATCAAAACCAGTAGTTAAATCTTCGAGGCCAACAGTCTCTCAACAAAAATCCCAAAATAATATATCTAATATTTCAGCTAAAAAGGCGATCCAGTCCGCAGCAAATGCCACTTCTAGGAAAAGTCCTATTCCTGCAGGAACTTCAAAACAAACTTCAAAGCAAAATGCTGCCAAAAGAACCCCACAAGGTTCATCTAGGGGAAAAACCTCATCTAGCTCATCATCTTCTGTAAATTCTACTAGTAAAACAGGAAAGAACAATCAACCAGTGTTAAATACAAAAGTTATAAGAAAACCAGATCAAAAACCTAGCTCTTCCAATAATTCTAAAACAACTTCGTCAAAATCTACAGATAATGACCATATTCCTACCCCATCATATCCAGCACCTAAATTACCAAAATCCTCAGAGAGTATCAATAAGGAAACATTATCAGAACCTGAGAAAGAAAAATCGACTGAAAAGACAAAGGAAATGCTAGAAGATGAAATAATCGACAGTCTAGTAGGTGTGGATAAAGCTGCAGCCAAACAGATCTTTTCTGAAATAGTAGTCCATGGTGATGAAGTTCGTTGGGATGATATTGCAGGTTTAGAAAGTGCTAAAGCATCTCTAAAGGAGGCTGTTGTGTATCCTTTCTTAAGACCAGATTTATTTCGTGGTTTAAGGGAACCCGTGAGAGGTATGCTTTTATTTGGTCCACCTGGTACAGGTAAAACAATGTTAGCGAGGGCGGTTGCTACTGAATCACATTCGACTTTTTTTTCTATAAGTGCATCTAGTTTAACTTCAAAATTTCTGGGTGAAAGTGAAAAATTAGTTAGAGCCCTTTTCGCTGTGGCCAAAAAGTTATCACCTTCAATTATTTTTGTTGATGAGATCGATTCTATTATGGGAAGTAGAGATAACGAAGGTGAAAATGAATCAAGTCGTAGAATAAAAAATGAATTCTTAATCCAATGGTCATCATTATCTAACGCTGCTGCAGGCAATGAAAAGGATACTGATGATGAACGTGTGTTGTTGCTGGCAGCTACCAATATCCCATGGAGTATAGATGAAGCGGCAAGAAGAAGATTCGTAAGACGTCAATATATTCCATTACCTGAAAGAGAAACAAGACAGGTGCATTTAAGAAGGTTACTATCTCATCAAAAACATACCTTGAGTGATGAGGACTTTGAACAATTATTAAACTTAACAGACGGCTATTCTGGTAGTGATATTACCTCGTTGGCTAAAGATGCTGCGATGGGTCCGTTACGTGAGTTGGGTGAGAAATTACTAGACACTCCAAGAGACCAGATTAGGTCAATAAATCTCAATGATTTTAGGAACAGTTTGAATTATATAAAACCTTCTGTATCTCAAGATGGTTTGAAAAAACATGAAGAATGGGCAGCTCAATATGGCTTCTTCTTGGGTATAACGGTATAAAGAAATACATTCGAAGTGTAACTGTGCATAACTAATTATTTAATTAATTATATTAAGATTATATAGCATCCTATTAATTCAAAGTTATTATATCTATTGTGAATTGTATTTTTTTAACAGAAGTCATGACGTTATTTGTGATGATTATCATTAGAATATCCTTATAAAACTATACAGTACTACAACTATAATAACTTGTTTTGATAAACTGAAGTAAAACTACCAATCCTGTGCCACATAAAGAGTAAAAACTCTTGGCAATCAAGAAAGAATTTAAGCTGTTAGGCCAATCTTACCACGATTTAACTGCTGTAGCAATTGTTTACCATGACTCAACATCTCATTTTCACTATTTTGTTTCTGAGATTGCTGTATATCATCTGTACTAGAAACATGCGATGGTGGATACATTAAAGAGTTGAAATCTAATTTAAAGTTAAACTTTTCTATCACAGTCCAATCATCAGCTTTAAATATTTTATAGTTACCAACTTCAAATGATTCATTAGAAAATTTTGGTTCACCTTGTTTCAAAAACCACATAGTACCATTTTTTAAAAGTTTCCAATCCCTCTCAATTAATAATATTGATGATATTTGTTTTTGCAAAGGCGTCAAGGGAAAGTAATAATGGTAAAATAATGTAAATATTTCTGTTGGTCTGAATCTCTCCAAAACTAATCTTAGTTTGTCTTCATTAGTGTTATCTTCCAAAAGAACCTCTCTTAACGAACTGGAAATTGAGTCCCATTGATGACATGACCTAAACGCATCTACAGATGTTGGTGGATTTGCTCCTACAGGTAAAATGTCAATAGAAGGACTATAACAGGTATCGCAAGATCTCCTGTAACCGCCAAGTTTTCCATCCAATTGGTATAACTTTGTATCATGTAATACTTTCCCCATTAGATATTGCTGGATACCACATGGCAGACCTATTATTTCTATCTTGTCATTAAAACAGTTTCTCAGGGACTCTATTCTTTGAGAACGTTTTTCAATTTCTTCGCTAGTAATATTTTCAATTGGCATAGTCGTCTCCAAATCATCATCAGTAATATCTGATTCATAGTCATCTACAGGAAGATTTCTAGAAATAGATTCCACAGATTCATCATTCAGACTAGAATTATTTACTTCTAGTGGAGCAGTTACATTTGCTAGTTGATGTACTGGAGTGTTTAATTTACCGACTGGTTTATTTAATAAGCTGTTAACAGTGGTAGGTGTCGTAGCTGGAGATGTTAGAGAACCAGCCCTTTCTAATTGCTGAGATAGTGTAGGATTAGATAATACTGGTGTTGAAGTCCTTGGTGTACTATTAGCGCTTGGAAGGGTACTGGTTACATTTGCATTTACAGTAGGGTCTATCTTCACTGCGGAAGAAGGAGAATTCCTTTTCTCCTTATCCATACCTTGTGATGCAGCAGTAGCCCATTTCAAATCGCCAACAGGTCTAGCAGGTATTGTAGCTGG
>NW_001834640.1:59591-83912 GCF_000150035.1 Vanderwaltozyma polyspora DSM 70294
TTTAGCAGCTTTCTGGCCTCTCTTTCTAACTACGTTGTTCTTTCTTGGAAAGTTTGGAATCTTTGACATTTCTTCAACATCAGCAACATCTTCCGATAATTGAGATGCAAAATATTGAGCCACTTCATGCGCTATAGCTTCATTTGATTGCAGGTTCAGGCTATCATATATTGTTTCATCTTCTACAAAATCTGGATCCTGATTGGACTCAACAAAATACTTTATGTCATCTTCAATATCTCTAACAGCTTGTGGATCCAGTTCCTCATTAGCCAACAGCCTTAGGGCTAGCTCCATCTGTTGTTGGTGCCATCTATATCTTGCTTGTATTTTTTTATACTCTTCTTTTTTGTCATCATTTGCAGCTGATGCTGTTTTCTTTTTTTTGTTCAGAAGCGTTAATTTATCTATTTCAACCTGTAAAAGATCATATTGTCTCTCAAGTTCGTCTATAGTTTGCGATAGACTTTCGGACACATCTCGTCTTTCTTGTTCTTCTGGATCTAAATTTTCAGACTTTTTCAAACTAATATTTGAGTAGGCTTTCTCTTTCGATGCCTTCTCCACAGCTTTATATTTTTCCATTGCAATTTCTACTGACCTTCTATAGTCCAGGAGAGCATCTTTATCTTTAATATCTGGAGAACTTTGCCATGACTTAATTTGTTCTCTCAGCCTTTGAAGTTTTTTAACCTCTCTTTTCAAGTCAGACTCGAGTTTATCTTTTTGTGATGGATTATTCGTACAGTTTTCATGTCTTTCATAATATGTATCAAAGATCTCAAGACCTTCGTTGATTTTTTTAAAGACTCTATCTACCTCTTGTTGTAATTTTCTATGAGCCATCTCAAACCTTTACTATCAGGACAGTAAAATAAATAAATAAATAGATTAAACTTTGAAATTAAAACTCTCTGAAGAATGATATGGTTATTAAAATTGGTGCAATTTATTATTTAAATAATATCTCCAAATTTCGAAGATATTTTAAAGCGCTATCCCAATATATTAAATAGTCTAAACGGTTAATGTGTTATCTCGGTTATGGAAATAAAGACAGTTATGCTCGTTAATAGCTAGGAAATATTGGAAATATTGTTAAATATGATTATTCTTAGGATGATAGTCTTAAATTCGACAAGATCAGGAACATAAAATGGATCATATCCTATTACCGATGGTATCCACTCATGAGGTAATATCAAAATTTTCAATCTATTTTTCAACAAATGGACGCAAAGCTTTCGAGTTTAAAGTAACCAAAACCGCAAAGTGAAAAATTAATAGAGGTGATGAGATACCGTTGCTGGTGATTATTTCTAATGTTTGATCCAATATTCGATGTATAAGTAAAGGGTGTTCGTTGCATTGCATGAAGTAGAATAGGTTAGTTAACAATTAGACTCTTACAAAGATCAGGTATCCCACTATATGGTGCACTATGATGATTATGCCACAAATAATTAGACTCCATTTGCGTGCAGTATTGATGTGATCTAGTTTTAAAGAAGTTGAAACTGTGTATGGTACTATAGGTGGTAATTGCTGCTGCTGCTGCTGTTGCTGTTGCTGCTGCTGTTGCTGCTGTTGCTGCTGTTGCTGTTGATTTGGTATAATTAAACTTCCAGAAGTTATTGAATTTAATTGAAGCTTTAAAGTGTCTGTTAATGTCAGATTTATTGATTTTGAAATTATTTCCATTGGCAGATTGGTACTATTTAGAAGAAAGTTCGAAATTGGCAGTGTCGCGTTGTTATATGTCCACTCATTAACTTCTATAATATCATAATTATTGATTTTATCAATCAATTCTATCATTTGGTTATTGGTAGAATTTATTACAGTTGTTAGATATCCATTTGTTTGCGAGTAAAGTCTGTCATGTACAATTTGTGATAGTAGTGTATTCACTTTTACTTCAATCTCGTTGCATGACTCAGAAATTTTATTAATCAAATCTAGATGGTCTAAGGGGTTTACTGAAATACTGTCGTTGTGGAATGTCGATGATGTTACTGGTATTTGTTTGGTGAACGTTTGCTGTTCTTTTGATGACAAGTTGTTCCCAAATATTTGCGAATTTTTAATTGTAGTCATCGAATTTTTTTCGATCAGGTCCCAGTAAATTATAACATTTAAAAATATAATCCACAGGTAAACTCCATTAGTGAAAATCCAGTATAAGTAAGCGGAAAATTTGTCCCACCTTTTCTGATTAATATAGAATCTTCGAAATAAAAAATTCGAACATTGATACGTAATAATATTGTTAACCGAAGATTTCAGCTGCAATAATAGTTTCCTTAATCTCTGAAGAGATGTTACCTCTTCCTTTTTAACATATTGAATAATATCCGGGAATCTTGTTTTAATCAACTGAGATTCCCATCTGTATCTCAACCATTCCCAAATAGACGATATTATAACAATTACAAAATATAAAACTACAAACAAAATTGTGAAAGTCTGTATTTTTTCATGCAAATTTGTTGATTCTGTCAATTGCACATTTGAATCTAAGATCTCCCTTTTTGCTAATTGTGGAGATGCGATAATGGTGGATGTATTTGAATGAATCATGGAGAATGACTCGGTGATATTTTTCAGATCAGACTGAAACGACTGTAATAAATCGTAAAATTTAGATTTTGTTGAATTTTCATTTATGCTTAATGAGAAATTATTTGGGACAACGATGGAAAATTCAATTCCTTCGAGCAGGTCTGTTAAATATTCAGTTTGTTGTGTGATATTGCCGAAGATATCTTCGAGAAACCAGTAATTCAAGGAAAAATTTGCAGTTAATTGATTGTAATAATCTGAGTTTTGAGAAGGCTCTAAAAGAAATCCCTTTTCGGCAATATTGTTCCAAGTGTCGTTTATAATTTGAGAGTTTGTGATTAACTTTGTAACAATTGTATTATTAATTGAACTCAGAGTTTGTAATTCTTGAGATTTTTCATCTACTTTTAATGAAAATGTTGCATTCCAGGAATCCAACTGAGATTCCAAATCTGGGAACCAATACTCATGCAGTAACCAAGTTATTGAATCATCAGCATTTTGTAAAGTTTCATTGATAAAGTTATTCCAAATATTATCTAATCCTCGCAATTCGGGAATTACAGAAGTATTCACAGTATGATTCCACGAAATGGTATAGTTTGAGTCTATTGGACTTATATTTTCTTCGTTCCTTTTTTGCAAAAGAGTCGGTGATATAGAGGTAATTACTAAAAATCTTAGTGACCATGTTGCTAACAATAGAAGTGCCAAGGTGTGGAGTAACCAAGGTTTGAACCAACATAGCACTAGCCTTTGAGGCAAACTCAGATTATTAATTAGCATTATATACAAAACTTCTCGGAATTAAGGGTTGAATCACTAGAATGTACTAGTGTTAAATGTCGTTATTGTTATTTTCAGTTACACAACATTGTTCTTTCCCCTAATATAAAAGCTCATTTTAATAAGTTTTGAGATAATAAAACAAATTATTTATATAAAATACATGATTCGATATATATTATATAGCAATTAATATAATTATACTAATAAAAGGATGGTGTTCTCTTGCCAATTTGCTAAGCCCATATCATATATCAGCGGTTAAGAACTTGTTTTAAAAATGTTTGAAGATTAGATGAAAAAATAATGTGTCTCTATTTAAAAACGTTTCTAGTCAAAACGAATCCGACGAGGAATCACCAAAAAAAAAGCATGAGGGAAGTACTGCGTACTAAATGATATTCATGTTGTGACGCGCTTCTGTCCATATGCTAGCGACGCGAGTCGATATATATTAAGATATATAAATATAATAGACCTAATTGAAATGAAGATAATAAATATACCAGTTAATAATTATATTCACCATGATATTCAAATATAATCATTTGAAGATGACATTCGAATCCAGATTCTTCTTCTAACTATCCCATTTTTAGATTTCCATCGATTATTGTTGAAATTCCATGAATAAAACCATCCTTGATCGTCAGAATCTAATGTTCCATTGTAATCCATAAGCACAAACCATTTACAATTATCAGTTGAGTGGTAATTGTGATTATTTTCATTGAGATTCAACGGGAATATTTTCTCGATTGAAGTGACAATGTTGAGTCTGTTTATTACAATACTTACTAGATTATTCTGTAATTTATTGTATAACTGAAATTGAGGCGGATCCAATTGTGGGACTAATAGTTTTGAAGAGAACAATGGATATCCTAAAACAGATATGCCTCTTTCATTTTCTATGATTACCTCTTCCGGTAGACTATCTATAGTAGCCAACAAACCTAACATTTTTGGTAATTGGGTTAATAGCATATGCATACAAAAGACTAAAAGGACAAGAGATATTTTTTTTAAAGAAAATCCATTAATAATATTAAATACCAAGAAGAACACGTATCAATTGAACACTATACATGGAGAGAATAAATTGTTTCAAGGTTTCAATTTTAATATTAGATTCCATATCATTATTCTCTTTATTTCCAAATTAGTCTTCATCTTCATTGAGTAAAATCAGATACACCTAAACCGTGGATAATCAGGAAAGAAGAAACTCAACTAGGCAACACAAAAGAATGCAACCCTAGCAACACAAAATATTGAATGAAAAATGAGATCAATAAACGCAGTATCTAGAGAGCATTGGTGTGTGTTTTCTAACTAATTTTTACAAAATATTTAATAATTGAATAATTCCATCGACTATTCTAATACAGTATTAGTAAAATCGAGATTAAACCTCAAATTTTTGGCTTCAACTAATTAATCAATCATATATAATATTCTCAAGGACTATTAAATTGTACAGATATCTTGTGCTGCATATTTCTTATTATATTCGTTTTAGGAAGAATCTTTACAATGCAGCCATTGCCAGCGAATAAATAAGGTAGATTTTTCGATATCAATCAATATAACAAAAAGATATCTTGCTAGCTGTGTAGTTACCATAAAAAATAAATTAAAATAAATTAAAAAGATATTACCTTAGAAGGGTGTATCACATTTTACGATGGGACAACATAACCTCAAAAACTCCGAGTTGTCTGCATCACAGAATGCACAACAAGTTCTCTCTGTCTCGGTAGAATTAAATACTCTTTACTTGATCAATAATGATCTGTAGTTTATTTTGAACAACGAAGCCAAAGCACGGTATATCATAGTTAAACAAGAACAATTGAGAGCTACTTCTTACAACTATATACACTCCCGTGCACCGCATTCATATTCACATATGCAATACACTTGTCTCTTCTGAACAAACCTCTGGTACGGTACATTACCTTGGTTTTCATTGATGATTGTTGCTAACTATACACCCAAACCAAATACGTAATGGCAAAAGAGAAAAAATTCCTTTGAAATAAACTAATCTTATCCAATATAACTTAAAACACAACTATAACTACAGTTACAGTTATAATTACATGCATGTTACAGCACATCAGCTCAGGATTTATTACGTTTAAATCAAAAATACTAGACTTACTAAGGAAATGTGGCATGTACTAAGCAATAGGTTATTCCATCCATTCTACTCTACTCTACTCTACTCTACTCTACTCTACTCTACTCTAATCTCCCATCATTTCAAATCGTTATTAATGTGTGTGTGTACATTGTATGAATAGATTGATCATTCGCATGAAATACCCTTTTCAATCAATTTCAACCTGCTTACGGCCGAAACTCCCCTGCAATAGATATACTCTTCCAATTACCCTCATATCCGAAGAGCTATATCCATCTTCTGCCCTTTCAATAAAAAAAAAAAAGCGAAGGCAACCTAAGAGAGAGAAAAAAGAAACAACACTTTTCTTATCATGTTAAAAATTACATCAAATATTAAATTTATACATACAACAAACAAACACATCAAGAATATTTATTTTTTTACGTCTGTTATCTTCACTTCTCACCATCTTCAAGGTCTCATTAATTCTATTCTTCTTATAGCTCCTTCTTATAGCTCCTTCTTATAGCTCCTTCTTCCCTCACTTCCCAGCGACCCTCTTCTTCAAAGGTCTCGCCTGGGTTCACCTTTCATCACACATCAAGGTTCTCTCTATATCTCTCCTCCTTTGCTCTTTATCGTATTTTCTCAAACTAATATACATGTGGTTCGGAGCCGAGTTGAGTTTATTCAATTATTTCAGAGATGGATTAAATTTATCTGTGATCTATTAAAACAGAACAATTTCTTCGAAACTTGTTAGAATTAAATGTGGGAATTGCAGGGCTCATACACGCAGTAGAAGAGGAAATGAATCGAAGAGCACAACTGACAACCCAACAGAGAAACAGGCGGACAAACAAAACTCTCTCAATAAAATTATTTAATTTGCTTGAAGTGAAAAAGTAGCAAAAAAGGAATAATATACTGGTACTGCTTAGACTTAGTAAGTTCTTCTGGATTATTCCCAATCTTTAAATTTACCTTGTTTGTGAAGTATGGGTAGAGACAGAGAAAAAACAACTAAAAGGTAATAACATATCGAGCAAGCAAGTAAAAGTAACTTTCTTGGATAATGTCTAGAAAAAATAAAAAGGAACACAAATACGAAGGGAAGCAACTTAAAAAAGAAATACTCATATTCATATTCGTTTTTTCTGGTTTTATAATTTATTTTATTCTGGTTGCTTCCCTCTCTATCCATTTTAGTCCTTACGTTGAATTATAATATCAAGAAATTATGTTGGATGATCTGTGTACAACCAAACCCCTCCAACCTTGTTAAGCTCTTCTTCCGAGTACCCCGTCCCTCTCTTGTACATTTAACTCTGATCTTCTTATTTTTTTTCCCTGATGTTTGGATTATAATTTAACAATATATTATATTTTCCTGCTGTTTCTAGTCCATGCTCCAGGTGAAACTTAGCAAGCTGAGTTTTGTCACTTTTTCCTGCTGAGGAATGGTACTATAAAAGAAAAAAAAATTTTGCCAAATTTCTAACAAGCTTCACTTCAATTCAAAATACAAGAGAACAAGAACAAGAACAACACAATAGACGAATGAACAGTAAAGCTAGGTTCTCTCTCTCTCTTATTCATAGTTTCCTCTGAGAATATTTGAAAGTTGACGTCCATTTTGTTTAAAGTAAAGCTATGGCTCCCCTTCCTTTTTTCAGGTTGTCATTTTAAACAAAAAGAAATTTTTCTTCGAACGTTGTGGTTCAAACGTATTCTATTCTGGCTTTATACTCAATTTAATTAATCCATCAAACTAAGAAGTTCATGAATTGATTAATAATGCTGTTGATGATGATAATGATGATGATGGTTTCTTAAAATTTCAATTTCCCACTTCGAAATCTTTTATTTTTTTTTTCTTGGTCTTCTCAGACGGAAGACTGTAGCCCACTCTATTTTCTTATTACTTTCTCATTGTTTAAAGGAAAGGTGAACCCCCCTCCCTCTTTATCTTCCTAATTAGAATTAAATATTTCATTTCGATTTATTATAATGCCTTCATTACCGTTTCGCTTAATTAAACATATATATGTATAAATATATATATTTATACATATATATGTTTAATATGGAAAAGGTAACTTGAATCTATAAATATATTATTATTTAAGTTAAAAATAAACGGTATTCATAGCGGTTTATTAAGTATTATTATTATTGGCCCTTTTACACCATTTGGCCCCCCGCCTCTCTTCTCTTGTTCTCATTATTTTACCTATTTCAAATAGTAGACACGTTAAACTGTTCTTTTCCATATTGAAGGGTACTCACATGCAGGTATGACTGGGAATTTTATTAGTAATCACAACCTAGCTTCTGGTCACCGCAGCAGTTCTGCTCATCCGACAGATCGTCAACAATTACAACAACATCAACAACAACTTCCTCATCATCAACAGCAACACCAGCCTCCACCACCACCATTATTTGCTGATCTGTTATTAGGTCAAAAGGTATTGGCAGAAACTGGTCAAAAAGTGGCGAGCAGTGCAGAGTTAGCTCACTTGTCCCCAGATGAAACAAGGACTAATTGCAATGGTAGTGGAACAACTAGAAATAATACAAATTCGAGAGCTGAAATAAATTCGATCTCAACTAATAATATCAATGAAAAAAATCCAATAAGAACACACTCTTCAAGTTGTCCACCAGTAAATGAGCAAAACTCAGCAATAAGTTCAACCCAAATGCATACGTCAAATAGTTCTTCAAATACGAATAATACCATTCATGATAATAGCAATAGCAATAGCAACACTACAAATTTCAGACAAAATATGTTAGCAATGTCCATATCGAACAATCCTCATTCATTGAACGATCCTACCATTCAAGAAGCATTATCGCCTTTCTTTCAACCATTTGGAGTAGATGTTTCACATTTACCAATGACTAACCCTCCTATTTTCCAGTCTTCTTTAATGTACGATGATCCTGGTAGAAGAAGACGTATTTCTATTTCTAATGGTCAAATTAGTCAGTTAGGTGAAGATTTGGAGACGGTAGAGAATCTTTACAACACTCAACCACCTCCATTGCCACATAGATACGACCATGTTCAACAAGGAAACAATCTCCCTCCAAATTCCTACGTTTCAAACAACAATAGAACAGCAAACAATGCTAACAATAATCAAAATATGGACAATACTAATAACAGTGGACAGGTGCCACTGCAGGCAGGTACGAGTTTCCAACACCAACAACAACAACAGCAGCAGCAAAGAAATTACAGTCATGTCCAATATCAAGAGCAAATGGCCATGATGAATCATGTAGCTAGAAACATGATGCCTTCACAGAATTTTAAAGTGAATATGGGACAAAATTGGAATAACAACGAACAACATCCAGTTTCACAACCATCACAACAACAATCAGAACAGAATCAACACCAGCATCAACCTCCTGCTACTGTTCCTCCGACTGCCGCTGCTCCTCCGACTGCCGCTGCTCCTCCGACTGCTCCTCCACAACAAGCTTCGAACTCATCCATTGCTCAGCTCACACAAACATTACAACAAGCAACTCCGAATATGTCTAATAACAACACTCCACGACACTCTACTTCAGACCCAGATGTTTCTATAGTGCAAGAGAACACTATATATGATTATGATAAAAATGGTGATGATAGCGTTGATTTCGATGGAATGCCATACTCGAGACAAGCATACCAAGAGTTGACAATGGCAGTTCCTGGTACAACTGCCTGGAAGCGAGCAAGGTTACTGGAACGAAACAGAATTGCAGCATCTAAATGTAGACAAAGGAAGAAGATTGCTCAAATACAATTACAAAGGGACTTTGATGAAATATCTAAAGATAATAAAATCATGAAACAGAAATTAGACTATTATGAAAAACTAGTGACTAAATTTAAAAAATTCTTTGAATCTCATTTGGAACAATGTAAAACAGGTAAAGAATCACTGAAAATGATTGAAGAAATGCTAATGATAGATTCGGGCATTTGTGAAGTTGATAATTCTGGTATAGTTGTCAAAATGGAAGAAGCAGAATAGTATCATGATTAGAATCAAATGATATTAACAAAAATTTTAAAAAGGAGATGACAAATTTTCAATTGAAAAGGGACACTGAAAATCATAATTCATCAATTTTATTCTCATTCAACCTTGCAGATAATTATTTTTTCGTGATTTATAAGTATTTATATATTCCTTCATATCATAGGATGTAGTTATTGACATTAGTTTAATCAATTTCTGTAGTTTATATGATATTATGCGCACGTGATATACTTCTTCATGATTTCCGAGAATGAGGGAATGTCTAGCTTTCACATTCCAAACAGAATAAGAAAAAAAAGAGGTTTTCCCAATAGAGAGAGAGAGCCTTGAGTATAAAAAGCCAGGTGAATTTACTTAGGCGGCTAAATTGATATATTTTAAATAGTCTTAACTTCATTTAATTCATTAAATTCACAGTGAAGCAAAGGGGTAAACTGAAGATCTTTATCTGAAGAAGGTTATGGTGAAATGAGTGAAATGATTGGAATTACTGAAGAGGATTGGATTATATGTTTTGGTATTATTAAAAATAGGAACAAAGCTTTATGGAATACCTTGACTTCCAAATATGGACCTGCTATTGAGGTCAAGGAATTAATTACTATAAAGGAATCTGTGGATTCAAAGGTTTTGTATACATTGGTTCCATCTGAATTACAATTCTTAAACAATAATATTGCTTTATTTATGCAAATCGAACCAATATATAATTATTTGATGAATTGGAAAAGTGATCTGAAAAATAATATTTACTCAAATATTGAAATAATAAAGAGTTTTAAAGATGAGATTACTCATAAAGATATTATTAACTGGTATTTTTTACGCTACAAAGTCCTTTTGATCTTGAAAACTTTAAGTTATCAAAGTAAGGATAAAATATTCTTAAATAACCTATTCAAATGTTTCCAAATACTAATTGTTTCTCATTTCTCGTTTAATGAAGATATGCCCACAAACTACGTCAGGACTGTTACAGAAACAATGATATTTAGATTCCTCAAGAATAATCTTTTAACGAATATAAAAGGTCAAAAACAAGAATACGGTAGAATAATTAAACCATTTTTGAAAAAATGCAATAATAATCATAAAACATTAAATACAAATGCCAGAAAATTCGCAAAAATTCATTTTAGAACTGTGACACATATTTTAAACTTATCCCTTCTAGATACCAATGTTGAATTGAATAATATGAAATCACTTGTTATTATAGAAAATATATGCCTTCTAATTGAAAGTTTGTCTCATCTGCTAATCCTAATCAACGGTGTCATAGTAAATAAAAATCCCAAGAAAGCATACGAAAAGATTTATTTGAAACGATTAAAAATTATTTCAAATAAGTACATCAATGACATATCCAATGAGTTTAATAAAGTTCATTTATCACCAAAACAAAAATATAAATTTTTAAATATTTCAATTGATACTTTGCTAACCGTGATTTCTCAAATAAATTGGAAGATAATTCAAGATAGACAAAACTACCAATCGCAAATGTTTCTTAAAAAGATCGATTCTAAAAGGATCTCAATCCAAAGTATTTTACTGATGTCAGGAGACCTTGACTTAACAGCAACGTTTAGACTAACCAACTGGCCGCAGATTCGATAATAAGATCAAGTATTCATAAAAAGAATCTATGGCCTAAACTGAATGGAAAATAAACTCACTGCTGACAGTGAAATAAATCGGTAATAAGCCCTGAAACGATTCTCGTACTGGGAAAACTTGAACAATCCAGATTTTACTGAATAAATAAAGTCAACGTTAATGTTCATTATTTTTAATTAGTACATTGTCAAGGGAAACAATATATGCAACATGCCAGATTTATGCAAGGGAGATGAAAATTTAGTGGAAGCAGGAAAAATTCCAACATGCAATTTGATGTCTTTTAAAATTCGAGGTAATTTATACGATATTTTCTTATAATCCTTAAACATACATTTCTCGTATATTGAGCGATGAGTTTTTTATATAGGAAGAATTTGACAAACATGATTTCTATCTATATATATAAAAAAATAGGAATGTTTTTGCAAAAATAAAGGGAAGCCAAAGTTATTAACTATTTATTCAATTGACTTTTAAACAATTCCAATCAAAGAAACCAAGCATCTTATTACCATAATGTTGTCATTCAGCGAAGTTATTTCATTTACCCAACAACGTTTAACAAGTCTACCTCCAGGTTATTTGCCAAAATGGTTACTATTTATTTCTGTTGTTTCAGTTTTCAATTCTATTCAAACTTATATCTCAGGTTTAGAATTAACTCGTAGAGTTTATGAAAGAAAACCACAACAAACTACTGAATTGAGTGCTAGAACTTTTGGTACCTGGACCTTTGTTTCTTCCGTTATTAGATTATATGGTGCTTTATATTTAAACGAAGAACATGTTTTCCAATTGACTTTTATCTCTTATATCATTGCTTTAGCTCATTTTGGTTCTGAATGGATGATTTTTGGTACCTGTAAATTTGGTAAAGGTTTATTGGGTCCATTAGTTGTTGCTTCAACCTCTTTGACCTGGATGTACAACCAGAAAGAATATTACACTGGTTCAGCATGGTAAATAATAGTCAATTGATTTTAGCCAATACCATTTCATTTTTTATTTGATCTAGTTACGATTTTTAGATACAATATTTAATTTATTCAATTTCATAAAGTATTCCAGATATATAATTATATGTAGATTTATATGTAATGAATGAATAACCATGTTAGTAAAACGAAGAAGAAATATTGTCAGAGTGGTACGGTCGATAGAAAGTTAGGTTTTAACTTTAATGGATTATAATTGAATAACATAGTTATTTACCTAGTACTAAAATTATATGGGAAAGTTATATACAATATAGCTATCAGGTAAAAAAACCATAGAAAATTAATATTATGTGCATTTAAGAAGTCATTATTGGTTATGATGAGGACGAGTTGGGTCGTTTAATTTTAATACTTCAACCACAGGACCTAATAATCTTTGGAAAGCACTTTTACCTAAGGTAGCTACCTTAGTAGTAGAAGTGGCTTTAACAGTAGCTTGTCTTGGCAAATCATTTAACAAAGCAACTTCACCAAAGTAATCGTGTTGCTTCAAATTAGCTACTATGCCTACACCTTCTTTAATTACATCAGCTGAACCGTATTCGATGAAATAGAAATTTTCACCTACATCACCTTCTTTGATTATTATGGAACCTGCGTCATATAGTTCTGTTTCCAAAGCATCTGCGATTTTTGCTCTATCATAAGTAGTCAAAGTCGATAAAATCGGGACACTTTTCAAGAAATCGTCGTACATCAATCTCTTTTTGAATGAGTTGCCTAATAATATTTTTCTAAAAGTTAATCTATCCAACATCCAAAGCACACAATCTGTTTCTGCCAAGACTGTGGCCGCTCTAGGGCTATTATACATCAATGCCAATTCACCGAAACTTGAACCTGGGCCTGAGGTACTAACTTTTGAATCATTGACGAAAAAGTCTACTGTACCTTGTTCGACTACGTAGAAATAGTCACCTTCATCACCTTGTTTAATAATTTCTGTTCCCTTTGTCACTCTTTTTTCTTCCAAAGAGTTGATAACCAATTTTTTTGAATCTTTATCCAATTTGTTGAACAAGAAGTTTTTACCAATTGATTTTTCTAATCTTTTCAATTGTTCTCCTGTTTTCTCTGAATAGTGTTCAGGTTTCCAGTCGGTTTCGAGGTTGTTTGGTTCGAAAGTTTCGCCGCTGACAGAAGTTCTTCTCAAGGCGTTGAAGTTCATTGGTATTTTTTTATGTTTTAGTGATTCCTCATTTTTGTTTGCTAGATCCAATGGTGAGTTTGAGGCTTCTATTTTTGTTTCACGTTGGTCGAATGAGAAATCTTGTTTGAAAGGGTCCTTTGCAGAAGGGTCCTCTTTGTGGATGACATTAGTAGTGTGAGGGTCGTGTTCTGAGAATGGTGATTTGAATAGTAGATGTGAACGGTCGCCAGTTTCTACTTGAGAAGAGCGAGTTGCGGAAGTTATACTTGGTGGGGTGTTATTTTTATTGATTTGTGATTTGAAGAGTTTTCTCTGTTCTTCCAATTTGCAGTTGAAGTAATTCGCTGAGAATTGGATGATATCAGAAGGGCAATCCCGTTCTACAGCTGCTCTGTATTGACCCAATTCTAGTTCTTGTTCCTCTGTTAAACCCATTTTCCAAACTTGTGATGTAAACCCAAAAAATAAAATAAAATATATATAAAAAAAGGTAAAGGTAGGGGGGGATGTGGGTGTGTAGTGCTAAATCCGATTCAACTTTTAATTCTTATTGTAATTATGGGAATAGAATAATTTCAATAACCCTTGGAGTGTGAGTGTGTATGTATATATATATATGATTATGCGACTGGAGTAAGCGTATAATAATATAAATACAGATGGGGAAAACACAGACTATTTCTTTGACACGTTGATCTGAATACGGTAGTCGAAGTAAGTTGTATGAAAACAGAGATAAGAATAGAATAGACTTGACTTGATCTAGGTGAACTTAGTTTCGATAGGTAGGAAGGTGTTGAAACTGACAACGAAACAAAATTAAAAAAAAATAAAAATGAAAATAAAATAGATAAGAGAGAGAGCTTCTTTTCTTCAAATAAATTGTTTCTTATAAAAAAAGATAAACTAAGCTAATTCAATTATAGTTGTATTAAATTTAAGTTACTTTATGTTTTTTGTTAAAAATGCTTAAAATTCTTGAAATTGCAATTTCTAATAATCATTTCATTTCCTGAACATGGATGGGTTGGGATTCAAGGGGGAGCCTTTTTTTTTTTTGGGTTTCCCGTTTCCCGTTTCGAAGGTGAAGGTGAACGAGACGAGACGAATTTTTCCGTTTTCCGTTTGTCTTGCGGGCGATGGTGCTTGGTTGATGACGTGTGTGGTGATCGAGTGCACGTGATGTGGGTGATATGTTGGAATGGCAGGGTAACCGTATTTGTGTCTTTGTGTCTTTGTGTCTTTGTGTCTTTGTGTCTTTGTGTCAGAGTTACTTGGAAGAAGTGATGGTGACATTTAGTGTATACATATATTGGATATATACTGAATACATATATCCAATATATAATAGAATAGAATAGAATACAATACAATACAATATGCAATATATGCAAATGAGCAATTGCAAATGGAACTGTAACGGGTGGCTCGTCACACAACAAACGTAAATATATAGTTGTACATTTGTACATTTCTGCACCAGTGCCTAGAGACTAATACAACCATTCATATCCAGTCTATACTCTACCCTGTCCGGTATGCTCACTTCTATCTAAAATATACTTTTACTACTGCGTCACGTGACTGTGTTCTCTAATTTTCCATTTTTTCTCAAACTTTTTCATCTCTCCGGCCGTCCTACATCCTTCTCTCTGTAAACATTTTTTTTATGTAAACTCACAACACCAACCAACAAAAAACACATTAAAAGATAAACCATATACAGTAAGTAAACTATTTCAATATGTTGTGGTTAAAGCTTTATACATCACCCACTAGCCAAACTAATCACAGCTTCATCTACTTCCATACTCAACGAAACCACTCAACGTTAGTTTCAACTCTCCCCATCGGTACAGCTTAATTTGAACCCTGTTTTGTGAATACATATATCATATATATACATACACTCACACTCACACTACAAGAGTCTACCATTATAATGAGCTCAGAGAACCAACCAGCAGATCAGTCTGCTTCACTGAATCCAGCAACCTCTAAAGAATCTAGTGTTTCTGCCTCAACTGGTGCTCCAAAACCATCCACAAGCGCATCTGTTAGTGAACCACCTCTATTACCTCATCTCCAGCAACAGCAACAACAACAAGATGCATTGAAAATCAATTACGAAGAAGAAGCAAAAAAATTAGAAGATAAAGCTTTACGTTTCTTAGCAAAACAATCACATCCTGTCGTCGTACCTAAATTTGCATCTTGGTTTGATTTTAATCAAATTCATGAAATTGAAAAAAAAAGTTTACCTGATTTCTTCAACGATTCTTCAAGATTCAAGACCCAGAAAGTTTATAGAGACGCAAGAAATTTCATGATCAACAGTTATAGATTATCACCATTCGAATATTTGACAATGACCGCCGTAAGAAGAAATATCGCCATGGATGTCGCCTCTATAAATAAAATTCACGAATTCTTGGAAAAATGGGGATTGATCAATTACCAAATCGATCCAAGATCTAAACCTTCCCTAGTGGGCCCAAGTTTTACAGGCCATTTCCAACTTATCCTGGACACTCCACAAGGCCTGAAACCAAACGTTCCAACAAAAATTATGGAGCCTCCTGCAATGAAAGATGATGACGAAGATGATCTTGACGATGAAGATGTAGATATGGAAAGCAATACAGATCAATACCCTCATAACTTATTGCTAAGGAAAAGTGTTTATGATTCCACTAACGATTTTAATGCCTTAAGTACTCGTGAAAAAATTTCAAGACAAATAGAGAAAACTTTTATTTGCCATACATGTGGAATCGATTCAGTCATCGTGCAATACCATAACTTACGTTCGAGAGATGCCAATATTTGCTCCAACTGTTACGAAAAAGGTCATTTTGGTTCCAAATTCGTAGACTCGGATTTTATGAAAGTTGAAACAAACAAAAGATTCCTCTCAGCAAATGAATGGTCAGATCAAGAAATCGTATTGCTCTTAGAAGGATTGGAAATGTATGCCGACGATTGGTCCAAAATTTCAGAACATGTAGGAACTAAAGCTGTTGAACAATGTATTGAAAAATATATAACTTTACCTATGGACGAGGCCAAGATCAATGAAATAATATCTACAAAGAAGAATAATAGAAAAACAGATATAAATTCATCTGAAGAAGAAGTGGCTAAAATCGTAAGTGCAACGATTAACTCTCTTCTGAATCAAATGGATATGATTAGATCTAAAGAGGAAAACTCTTCTTCGGATAAGTATATTGAAGAAACTAAAATTGTAGTTGACGAATTGACAAAATTGGCAATTGCTAAACTGGATTCCAAATTTACTAAACTACGTGAACTAGAGAAAAAACTTCAAAGAAGTCAAGAAAAATATTATAAAGAATCAGAGGATTTATCAAATGACAGAATAATGTTGTCAAAACAAATTTCCCACATTAACGACGATTTATCAAAATTAGCCCACAATAAAAAAGTTGTGTTAGTATCAGATCCAAATACACAAGTTAAACTAATCGATACCGATGAAATAATAGAATCTAATAAATTAGAACAAAAAATAAAAGAAACAACCGTCGAACCACTATCGAAGTCAGACGCTTATAAGTCGCTAATTTTATAGCATCCCAACTAAATCAAGGTCAAAAATAAAAACTGTTTTAAATTTAAACTAAACTTAAATAAAATGCGATTATAAATACCTTTGTATAAAGTTATAAACTATCCATAGTTCTGTAAAACTAATCAAAAATCATATACCATCTCATTACTAAGAAGTATAACCTTTCCAACTATCTGTCTATCTGTCTATCTGTCTATCTGTCTATCTGTCCGTCTGTCTTAATTCATTTTATCTCGTTCCTTTAAATTCTTAATTAGGCCACATCAGCCCTTAGCACAATATACATATTCTATGAAAAATTAGTTAACTCATCGAATATGTATATTATAATAATAGATCGTTGTTGGTTAATGGGGAGTTGTTAAGTTAATTGTTTCATTGGTTAACCAATGGTTATGAATACGAATAAGTTGATTAACATCTAATATGATTAGTACCTTTTTAAGTTTGGTGTTATGCTTTGGCTTAACCAAGGGACACGGTGTAGGTAAGCATCATCATCAACATGACAATAATGAAAGGGGTGAGTTGTCTGCCGTTATAACTCTATTGGAAAAGAATTTGTTTGCTTATGGACCAAGGTATAATGCATTGATAGCTACTACAATCATTCAAATTATGCCTTGTGTTATAGTTTATTTGATTCCATCTTTACAAAAAGGTGTAGGGGAAAGCTCATTTCTAACAGCACTGGTAGCATTTGCATTAGGTACATTGCTAGGTGATATATTTCTTCATTTATTACCAGAAACTTTGAGTGTATCAGATGGAGATTCAGAAATGAAGGTTCCGATAATGGCATCTGGTTTGTTTGTTGGGTTTATGATGTTTTTAATAATTGAAAAATTATTGAGAATTATTTCTGAACCAGATGGAGCCCCTGGAGAACATATTCATTCTCATGGACATTCTCATTCCCATGGTGGAACACCAGAGCCAATACTTATTTCAGCATCAGGGTATATGCAAGAGAAAGATGATTCTAATATGAAGAAGAGATCGAAGAAGGATAAAAAATCTAAGAATAAGGACAAGAACCTGCTCACTGAAGAAGCTTCAAACGATGAGAAAAAGGTTAATGGTTCATCGGAGAACAAGATTACAGCATATCTGAACGTTTTATCCGGATTTGCGCATAATGTCACTGATGGTATGGCTTTAGCTTCTTCATTTTATAGTTCTGGTCAAATCGGTGTCATCACTACTGTTGCTGTGATGTTCCATGAAGTGCCTCATGAGCTTGGTGACTTTGCATTATTATTGTCAAGTGGGTTTTCGTTTTCTCAAGCTGTCAAGTCTCAATTAATCACATCTATCGGAGCAATTCTAGGAACAGCAATTGGGTGCGCTATCAATGAGCTTCCAAGTTCGGTTAATCTTGATAACAACAATGGTATTCAAATTCAAGGTATCCAATTAACAGATTTAATGCTTCCAATATCGACTGGTGGATTCATATACATAGCAGCAGTCGGCGCGGTTCCAGGAATTCTACAAAATGTAGGAACTACAAAGTGTGCTAAACTAAAGACAATGGCACTACAATTGATATCAATCTGCATTGGATTTGTAATGATGGCAGTCATTGCGGACTGATACGCCTCACAATGGTCACTACCATTTTTTCCCCCAAATATTTACTCTCTCATCGATAAATAATTGTATAATTAACTGTTTTCAAAGAATGGACTCTTAATGGTAACATGTGAAACTCCTTCAAATTCCTAGAACGATATTCAAATACACTTAGACCCTACCTATAGGCTAGCATGATAGTAGGCCATAGTGCCTATCGTGTATTATAATGGCATTTATAGTAGTGTGTCGTATGTATCAAGTTCTATCATTTAATACGTTGTGTATTTTGTCTCGATATCTAACGTAATTAAGGGTAAAAAACAATAAAGATGATCAACTTAAGATCAGAATTGAAAACTAATAAAGATGACGATGAGATTAATTTAAAAATATTGATGTTTCTGTTGGAAGAAAGTATCTATAGGAGTACCTCAGGTAATATTTATTATCTGTAAGTGGGCAGGGGCTAATTTGAGATATATCTGTGGAATTTTGGGGGTATGGAAGAGGTGAAATTGACATTTATTTTATTAGAGGTGCCTTGGAAGGTTATCAACTGTGACGTTGGTCCTATTGATGATATTTTAGTTACTGGAGAGTTTGATGGTTGGCGTGCGGTCCAGTATCATCTGGAGCTTGGTATGGATGGTGTTTACAGAAGCAAAATTCCAGTTTTAGAGGATCACAAGGATGTTATTTTTAAGTTTCAAATTAATGGTAATTTTTGGACAACTTTGTCTTCTTTTGAAACTATTTGGGATAACGAAGGCCATTTGAATAATATTCTATCCTATAAGGATTGTAAATTTATTTCTGAGAATGACATCGATGAGAATGTTACTATAAATGAAATGGGATCCACTTTGGATTGTAGGGAAATGTCCGAAAGTACAGTAAGCCATGCTCCACATTCTACGGCAGTAGAAGAGAATACCCTTCACAAGGTAATATTTAGTCCTCGGATTACAACAGTGGATCTGGATGAGTCGAAAGATGATTATATTAACGTATCATCCAATGGAGAATTGAGCAGCATTGAAAATTTAGAATTGGATATGAATGAAATGGAGGAAAACGTTGAAAGTACGTTGCAATTTACAAATAGAAATGAATTTTCCACGGATTATAAACCGTTATTCAATCTAGTGACTGTCACCAAGAAGATGAGAACATTTTTGAATAAATGATAAGAATTGAATATTTACTTCTCTATTTGTTTGTGTGTGTGCTCTTGTCTTGTTTGTGTTTTTTCTCCCTTTCTTCATATATGCTGACAAGAAAAATCAAGGTGTCTGCTAAACGTTGCTAATTCGAAATTCAAAAGGTATGTATCCTTATTGAACCACTACTGTTTCACATTCACCACACATCACAAGGATACCCATTGCATATGTCCACCATTTAAATCTGTGTTTGTTTCTTCGTTTGTTTGGGTATTTTTTTTTATCTTTAACTGGTCTGGCTATGTTTAAGTTTTTACGTTTACATTTTTTTTTTACTTTACTTTCACCATTAATACCTGTCACTCTAAAATGCTGGTCATTTGCAGGATAGTGAACCCTTTACATTGATAGAATTACAAATACCTCTTTTAAATAACTTAGATACTCATATTTTATGGTTACTGTATAACTAATTTGTTTCCCAATATATTTTTAACTATAATAGCAAAAAAGATACAACAAAAATTCAGAAGAATCAAAACAATTGCAACAACAGAAACAATTGTTACCGTCATTGTAATCAGATATACGTCTTTAGAATGGCATTAGTCCTTTAAATTGACAGTGCATTATTCAACTTTCTTCAGGTCTTATTTGTTATACAAGTCGCGAAAACTGTGATATAATTAAAATTTAAAGATGAGACGCGTAAATAAAATAAGCCTAACTTATATAAAAACAAGACTACTTTAAACAAAGTACTGACAAGTGTATCATTTGGTATAAGAGGTTGTGGTTAGAAGTGAGACTATTGTCGGTTTAGTTTGTTATGTCTGAGGTACGTAGGTCTTCCAGGTTGAGATCGAGGTCATCCAATGTTACAAGTCGTAATTCCTCACCAAGTTCAGATGAACGTGGTCGTAGTGTTAGTGTGATCCAGACAGATGATAATACAGCTATGACAGATATATCTGATGAAGAGTCTAGTTCTGATGAAGAGAACAATGAGGTAGATGAGGATTATGAAGAGCCTTCCAGAGCTAGGAGGTCCAAGAAGAGAAAGCCAAAGGCGAAGAAAGCAGTAGGTACTAAAAGGTCCAAATCTGGGAGAAGTTTAAAGGCAACTTCAAATGATATTGAGAGGCCTAAACCAGTCAATCTTGGTGGTTCTAAGAAGGAGCAAGAACATTATTTAGAAGTTGTTAAAGATTTCGAGGCAACTGAATTATTTTCAATTTTAGCTACTGCAGAGGATATTTCTGTAGATGAATTGATAAGAGAATGGTTAGAAACTTATAAAGAGAATAGAGATCATTTTTTGCAGGAATTTATCAATCTATTGTTATGTTGCTGTGGTGCAGTCGCTCGTGTTGAAGAGCATGATGTTCATAGCAATGAATCATCCAATGAAACAATTACAGAAGTACAAATCTTATTCCAAAAACAAAAAATGCATGAATTTCATTTATTGATTAGCAAAAATAATAAAAGAAAGGCCAAATATAAGAATCTTTATGATAATTTCATTGAGTTCATGTCAAAGATTATGGAAATAGCAAATGACATGCAATTATTGTACTCTGAGTCAGAAGATGACAATGAAATAACTTCAAATCCATTTGTGATTGATCTGCTAACATGGCTTTCCTCTCTCTCTGTTTGTAAGATCAGATGTCTAAGATATGTGTCTACTTTGAGTTTATATTTATTCCAAGATTCTTTGACAGAATATGTGGTGGAGATCGAAAGTAAATATCTGTCGAAGCTGACAAAACAATTGACTCAAGAACAAAAGAAAAAAAGACCAAGTACTAAGACTATGGAAAAATTAGAGGCTAGTATTGAGGAACTTCAAAGTAACAAAGCTGTCACTGAAGGCATTATTGACAACATCGTAAAATTATCATTTGTTCATAGATTCAAGGATATTGATGAATCTATTAGATCAGAATCTATTTTGCATTTATCTACTTGGATTAAACATTATCCTGAATATTTCTTAAAAGTTACTTTTTTAAAGTATTTTGGTTGGCTACTAAGTGACAGTTCTGTTGATGTCAGACTGCAGGTATTGAAAACTTTGCCTCAACTGATATCTAAACATAATAAAAAATCAGTAGATAATTCGGCAGTGAGACAGTTTTTTGAAAGATTCAAAGAAAGAATATTTGATATGGCCTTAAAGGATATTGATTTAGAAGTCAGATTAAACGCTGTTAACGTTTTAATAGAAGTAGCACCTCTGGGTTATTTGGAAGACGCCGAAATATTAGCACTTTCAAGTCTTATTTTTGTCAATAGAAAAGTTAAAGTATCATCTCACAGTAAAAACTCGAGATTTTTGGCAACTGTAGCAAAGTTCTTTGCAAGAGTGACGATTGAAAAATGTGAAGAATTTAGTTCAAGTTATGATGTACCCGAATCTATATTTGGTCTTGATTCTAACTCACTTATTAAGATTGCCATTCTGGTTGGTCTATTAAGTAAATCTTTAATCTATCACCTACAAAATTCTGAAGCTTTAGACTCCACTGAGAAGCTAGAAATATTATTCCAAGCTGCTGAATTTTTACATCCGTATTATGGTTCATTAATAGAGGATATCTGTAAATTGCTGACATACGATAGTGAATTATCATATTCTTTTTTACAATTGGAAAATTCAGATGAAGAGAATTCAGTCAGGGAAACATTACTGTTGCCAGATAAATCAGAAAATATTACTATATATACTGCTATCCTAAGTGGTCTTTGTCATGGTGGATCAATTCAAGGAACCCAACAAAAATTTAGAATTGCAGAATCGGTATTACCTTACATTGAAAATCTCTTAACATATTTGCCAGTGCACCAAATTAATATTCTAGAGCCAATATTATCGATTTTCAACATTTTTACTTTTGAAGATTGGATTCATGCAGGATATGAAAAGAAATTATCCACCATTGTGGATAAGATTCTAAGGATATTTTCAGAATGCATGTTAGATGGTGATTCAAGAGACTTAAGATATAAGTCATTTTCTGCAACGTTAGAAACTATTAAAAAAATGAATCTAAATGAGCTAAATGAAATTTGTATAAACCAGATATCATACTTGAAACTACAGTTTCAAAAGTTCTTAATCGAAAGAATGGATCCAAATGAATATGAAATAGATTTTAATGAGACCATTGCGACGTTGTACGGTAGGTATTTGAACAAAATGGTTCTTCTTGGGAAGGATTATGAATTGGAAGTTGATAAGCAACTTTTACAGTCATTCATGGAAAATTTTCTATCGAGGGTTCCAAAATTTTTTGAATCGTGTTCTTTTGATACGATAAAATTGATGAATTTTAGATTTTTAACCTTAATTGTTACATGGCAACTTCATAAATGGACAGAAATTATTCAAAATTCCATTGATACTGACGCGACTGTCGAAGTTTCAGTTGATGTCATTCAAATGATAGCGTCAATAGTTGAGCGTTTGAATACAACTCTAATTACAACTGATAATGATGAATATATAAATTCAGAAAAATTGGCAGAGTGTATGCTGTTGAAATTAAACATAAGCACTTCATTAATGGATATAGTTTCAGCTTTAAAAATATTTGACATAAGTTTACCTGAAAATGAAAGCTCATGGAAGGAAAGTATTAAGGAAAATTTCCCATATTATTTACATGATAAAGTGTCAGACATTCTATATCAAATTTTCCTATATTTAGAGGCCATTTTCTCTAAAGAGATTGGCGAGAATATAGAGAGACTAGCTGGTGAAAATGTTAACTTTAATGACATTGAAAATAACGGCGTATTTAACAATGTAGAGGCCGAATTACTGTTATTTACTATCAAATTAAAAGGGCTAATAAAACTAAAGATACTTAAAGGGGATATCAATGAAAGAGTTAAACTGAATAAAGATATTTTTGGACCATTATTTATAAGTATTGTTGATGAAACAATTTTTGAAAATAATTCCAAAAAACAACCACATAAGCTACAAAAAAATATTCATCAACCGGAACATAGAGCTGTTTTATTATCATCTGCTGGAGATATCGAATCGGACCCAATCGAAGGTTCTCCAGAAAGAACAAGTCATCATGTAGAGGATATTGAAATGATAGATAATGATCCAATCGAGGATTCAGATTCTTAATAACTATTATTTTATAGAGAATAAGAAAAATAATTATATACTAGCTAGTATGAATATCAATACGTTATAAAAAAAATTAGTTATAACTAATAATAATAATCATAATACTTATAATTATAATAACAACCAATTCTGAACATTTCCATTTTCCATATCAAGAATCATCCTTAGTCAGTACATATTTTATTAAATCATGAACTGTTAATTTTAGTATGGGAAACTTAAATGCGTATAAAAAATTGAAATCTTAGAAACTTAATCATACTAAGTGAATAAACTACTGGAATAAAAGACAAGTGTAAGAAGTTATAGGGATAGACATGAGTGTATTAAGTAAGGTATTTGTTGTAGTTGCTATAATTCAATTGATGCATTCTGGATTTTCCAGTTCTGAATTCCATAGATTAGTTAGATCACAAAGTATAAATAGTTCCAGGTATGTTGGTGTTACATTACCATTAGATATTAAATTAGAGGCATATATTGGAATGATACTGTTCACAATTGGTATTTTCATGTCATTTGAAAAG
>NW_001834641.1:0-40463 GCF_000150035.1 Vanderwaltozyma polyspora DSM 70294
TTGTTATGGGCACCATACAGATCTAATTGTTATTTTGGTATAAGACCTAGAAATATTAATAATAGTCCATTGATTATGGGTGTTATGTGGTATGACAATTCCAGGAAAGATGGGATGGTTAATATTAGACATTTTGTTGATCAAAATGACAAGATGTCCAAATATTCTTGGGAAATATATGACCCTAGAATTGGTGGTAAAGAGGTTATCATTGATGAAACAAATAATATGAATGTTACCTTTACGTTTGTTAAAAGCCGTAATGGGGAAAACTGGGCTGTTAGAGTTAATGGAAAGCCAATAGACGCCTCTAGACCTTCTACTGCATCAATGATTATATACTTCAGTCAAAATGGTGAAGAAGATGGTTCTAAATTGGTTAAAATTGCTAATGATGATTCCAACAATATATCATTTAACGGTCTTTCTAAAGAATTGGGCAGTTATAAATTATCTTTCAATGATAATTACGGAACATATTTTGTTGATCCATCCCTTCCTTCAATGGAAGTTGCCCCTGGTAGTGACAGTTCCAGGACTAGTCATGTTTCACTTAGAGTACCAGATAAAGAGACCTGGAAGGCAAAAGATATTTACCAAACTCTCTTGACCGAATCTATTAACGACCTTGTCGGCAAGGACCAAGCTGACTTCCATCCATCTTTAATTCCAAGTATTTTGACCATTAGAAATGTTCATAACTTTCCTCCTGGTAATTTACATTACATTCAAAAGACTTATGATAATTCTAATGAAGAAGGTTTTGAATTCGATATTACTTTCAATAAGAGGAAGACGACTCAAAGGATTAGGTCCAGAAAGGACATTTCTGGATTGATTTCTAGGGCAGTTAACGAAATCCAATCCAAATTTGATAGAATATTTAAGATTAAAGAAGAATCGGCCCAATATAGACCATTTGCTTTGGAAACTTTATCAAATTTGTTGGGTGGTATTGGTTACTTCCATGGAAGCCAAATTGTTGATCGTATTACTGAGCTTGATGATGAGACTTTTGATAAGCCTAATTTTAAAAATAGAAAGGAAGAAGACCCTATTGACCTGTTCACTAGTGTGCCAAGTCGTGCTTTTTTCCCACGTGGTTTCTATTGGGATGAAGGTTTCCATTTACTACAGATTATGGAGTATGATTTTGATCTTGCCTTTGAAATCATTACTAGCTGGTTTAACAATATTGAAAATGAGACTGGTTGGATTGCAAGAGAGGTTATTCTGGGCGAGGAAGCAAGGGTCAGAGTGCCAGAAGAGTTTACAGTTCAAAGTCCAAAAATTGCTAATCCTCCTACCTTGTTGTTAACTTTTAGTGAAATGTTGAATAGAGCTATAGAATATCAGAATCAAATTACTTATGGTGGTAATAACATGAATCTAAATAGTAGAAGTATGGAATCTACAAGTGAACTTGAGAAAAACTCTGAATTGTTGGTTAAATATGCGAAGAAAATATATCCAAAATTATTACAGCACTATCACTGGTTTAGAGAATCTCAAAGAGGTGTTATTGAAGAATATGAAGAAATTTTTGAAGATTTAGGTATTTCAGATAAGGTTCACACTGAAGAGCTATATAAATGGTCTGGTCGTACAGTTGATCATTGCTTGCCAAGTGGTTTAGATGATTATCCAAGAGCCCAACCACCTGATATTTCTGAGTTAAATGTTGATGCATTGGCATGGGTTGGTGTTATGACTAGATCAATGAAAAGAATTGCCCAGGTTTTGAACTTAGAAAAGGATGAAAATCTTTATGAACAAATTGAGAGGGAGATTGTCGAAAATTTGGATTTGATTCATTGGAGCGAAGAGAAGAATTGCTACTGCGATGTCGTTGTTGATGAGTTTGATGATGATCTTCAGTCGGTATGCCATGAAGGGTATATTTCGATCTTGCCATTTGCCTTAAAGCTAATCCCTGAGGACTCTCCTAAATTGGACAAAATAGTTGATCTGATGCAGGATAAAAATAAGCTATTTTCTGATTTTGGCTTACGTTCTTTATCGAAAGAAGATGAAAATTTTGGTAAAGGTGAAAATTACTGGAGAGGCAAGATTTGGATGAACATTAATTATTTGTGCTTGGATGCATTAAAGTACTATTATCCAGCAATCGAAACAGGTGTCAACAAATCAGAATCCAAAAAGGCAGTTTCATTGTATAATAATTTAAGAACTAACTTGATCAAGAATGTTTACAAAGTGTGGGAAGAACAAGGATTTTGTTATGAAAACTACGATCCAGTTGATGGTCATGGTACAGGAGCTGAACAGTTTACTGGGTGGACTGCATTGATCGTAAATATTATGGGTCTTTTTTAGTCAAAAGTTCACTTATTATTTCTTCAAAGAAAAATAAACTTTAATCAAATAACTTTATCAATGCCTCTAGGCAAACCAGAAATAAATAAACAGAGGATACTTTATGAACCACATATAAATTTTATAGTTTGTTGTAAAAAAAACATTTTCTAAAGTAGTTAACAAAAAGAATTGGGGGTATTGATTACCAGCCCAAAACATTAAAATTATGCTTAAACAAGTAAGTTTTTAAAAAAGTATGCATTGCATGGAAGATGCAACCAATGTTATTATAACATTAGAAAGACGTCATATGATTATTCCATGGTGATACAGAGTTGACTTTCAGCCAATCAATTACCAAAACAAGACGAATAACAATGGGCATACCAGACTAATAAGCTATTACTTAACCTAGTCAAAAAATGTATATAGCCTTGCATAAACTGATATCCTTAGTAATCACCGTTACTAACAACCTTGAACATTATTGCATATAGGAAGAAACCAGCATTCACGTGACTATTGATACTTTTTTATACGCTGAGTTTTTCGAAACCAGCAAGATTTCGTTTCAGAGGAAAGCGTAGCGAGATCTTTAATTCGAAGAAAGTGGGAATGTTCAAAAAGAAACATAGTGGGAAAGTTTTATGGAAACTTGGGAAATAATTAGCAGAATAAGTAAGAGCTGAGATGCATCAATAAGAAGGTAAATACAAGCTGGAACTAATTGCTTGGCCTTATTTTACAGCATTATTTTGGAGTATGGATCCACTAAGATCAGACCCTTGACAATTGATGTGTTTTGTAAATTACTTTTGTTTTTGTTTTTATTTACTGATTTCGTAATTTACTGGACTTTTTAAAAGTGTCAGGATCCTGAAAAGCTGCATTATAGTAAAGGACATTTTGAAATTAAACTGTTTGTTTGAGCTTATGATTCCTAATGTCGGTTTGTTATTGTTATTATATTTTTTTTGTTGGTTATTTTGATTTTGGTTTGTTATTATGAGAGCTCATCTATCCAACCTGAATTTAATCAAAAGTTTTAAGGAAGTTTCAAGAAATTGAAATGTTATAAATAGAGGAACTGTTTTACGAATTTAGATCATCATCTCATTTCCATTTTCCCTATTTATTAATGATGTATTATAATTATATTTCATAATGGAAGAAACCAAACCAATCGATAACGACTACTTTCCTTTAACAAGAGATTTATCTCAATTAATTACTCCAACTAATACATTCACTCATTGAAATTAATATAACAATAGCCACAATTATTTAGGTTATTAAATCAAATATAAAAAATTGTTTCACTCACTTTGATTACATACATTCACTAATCCTAAAAAATTCAAACTAAGTCTTTCACTATAGCAAACTATTCATAACAATAAAGAAATGTACTCACAACTTACTTCATACTTTTTGATAAGTTTTATTTTATCCTCAATTACGATGGCTTTGCCAATTCACAGAAGAGAAATTGTCACCAGAATTCATACTGCCAGTACAACAAATGTCGTCACTGATTTCTACTCCACAACTACTGAAGTGGTTGTAGCTCCTACTGTTGAATTTATTGTCAGTAACGATGTTACCTTTACCACCACTTTGTTTCCAGCTGGCATTGACACTACTGTTTCCCCAGCTACTACTATCACCACAGTCGTTGCCAAGCAAGTTACAACTAACAATATCATTGTTAACACCGCAACTCCATCCAGAACTACCTTAACACCAGTTGATATTGGTAACGTCTTAGGTCAAACTACTACATCCACAACCGATGCTGCTGTAGTTGCTGAATCCACTACTTCTCAACAAATATTCACCGTCTCTGCAGTTCAAACCGATAATGTTGCCGCTCCTTCCACAACATCAACCACTGAAAATGTCGCTGCTCCTTCAACTACTTCAACCACTGAGAATGTTGCTCCTGTTGCTTCTTCAACTCAAAAGCAATTGGTTACCATCTCTGCTGTACAAACCCAAAATGTAGCGGGTAATTCAGTCGCATCACCCACTACTGCCACATCTGCTGCCACTACTAGTGCTACTTCTAACAACAATTCTGACAACAACAATTCTGACAGCAACAGTTCTGACAGTAACAGTTCTGACAACAGTTCTGACAACAGTTCTGACAATAACAATTCCGACAACAGCAATTCTGATGGTTACTTAACTTCTGCTCCAGGCACTATTGTCTATTCTCCATATAATAATGATGGTTCCTGTAAAGATTACAACTCTGTATACAGTGACTTGTCCTTAATCAAGTCCAAGGGTATCAACAAACTTCGTATCTATGGTACTGATTGTAATTCTTTCCAAACAATCCAACCTGCTGCTTCATCATTGGGATTAAAAATCAATCAAGGTTTATGGATTTCTGACGCTGGTGTTGACTCCATTGATCCTGCTGTTTCTTCTTTAATTTCTTATGGTGAAACAAATGGTTGGGATATCTTTGATTTTATTACTATTGGTAATGAAGCTATTATTTCCGGTTACTGTTCTGTCTCAGAATTAATTTCAAAGATTTCATCCGTCAAGAGTCAATTGAGAAATGCTGGTTACACAGGTGAAATTACTACATCTGAACCACCAGTTACATATGAAAACTACTCTGATTTGTGTACCGCTTCTGAAATTGACTTTGTTGGTATTAATCCACATTCTTATTTTGACGTCTACTCAAGTGCTTCTCAATCTGGCTCTTTTGTTAAGGGTCAAATTCAAATTGTTCAAAACGTCTGTGGCTCAAAGAGAATCTATGTAACTGAAACTGGTTACCCATCCGCAGGTATTGTTAATGGTGACAATGTTCCATCAAAAGAAAACCAAAGAATTGCTGTCCAATCAATCTTAGATGAATTGAATGATGATGTTACTATTCTAACTACCTTCGATGATTTCTGGAAAGATCCAGGTGCTTACGGTATTGAACAATATTTTGGTATAATCGACTTATTGCCAACAAAATAAATTATAAACGGTTAAACTGTTTCCATTCACTTAACATTTCAACTTTTATTTTACAACAAGAATTTTTTAAGATAATTCATTGCATTCACTCATTTTTAAACATTGATGAAATTCATTGGGATAGATATATATTAAAGGAAAAAAATTCCTATTCATCAATTTGTAATAAAGCTAAACAAGAACTTGTTTTATGCTAAATCAATTTTATTTTCCAGTTGTTTAAAACTGCATGTAACAATATACACATACATAGATATTTTGTACTTTACATTTATTAAATTAATACAGGTCATACGAAAACATTTAGAACACAAGTATATTTATTTCCAAAATAATGAGAAAAGTATTGAGAATAAATTCAGTAGAAAAGTCGAAGTGACAGGATTGAAGCTAATATATTTATTTCAATACTAAGTATACTTACCAAACGAACAATCTAGTAAACAACATAACAATAGTAGTTCCAGCAATTGCTCTTCCGAATTACTGTCATGCATGTTTGTACATTAGAGGATATTTTTCTAGTCTCTCAATTTTCTAGAAGAGGTGTTCTCCTCAGTTCCAATTTGTAATAGTTTATATCCTTGTTGCCCATCCATGCCTAGTTGATACTATTGTCCTTTGTTTCGGAATATAGAAAAAGTAACCAAAACTATTTAGATCTTTACAAAAGTGATAGCATTTAAACCAGGCGATTGGATTTCTTGTGTGCTTGGTTGCCAAATCACTGTCGGAGCCCCAAATGGCAAGAAGCTTCTTAACATAATCTTTTGAGGATATATTGAGATTTCATATAAAGGTGCATTGTTGACCTTCATATTATAGGTTCAATTTCGGACATTGACCGCAGCTTTTGCGGCATAATGCCAAAACTTTAACCGAATTCGTGCCTGTATCAATAATGTTCGTGCATCTGAGATAATTGTTCTGATACCTCGTTCTGCTCTTGCATTTGCAGAGTGGTCCTGAACTGCTGTAAATACACGATGGATACCGAATTCATCACACAATTCTTTGAGCTGTGAATTATTAAACCCAGATCCTCTATCCATTATTAGTTCCTGTACCGTACGTCCAAATTGGGTTTTAATAAAATGTATGCTGTTTTCAATTTGGTTGGTGTACGTATTCATGTCTTTTGTAAGATGTGTAGATATAATGACATACCTTGAGACATTGTCGATCATGACTAACATAAATCTATAGTTGTTGTTTGGAGATGGTTTAACCGGTCCAAAAGTATCTAGACTCCAGGATGCACCTGGTGACTTAATATTTGAATAATGATTCATTGTGTCTGTGTAATAAAATGCGTCTGAGATACCATTAAGAAGAGGATCGTAGTGCTGACGCAAGCCGGCATCCGTATACACCAGGTGTAGCCCCTAGCCCCTGACAGTATCCGCAGCTAGTGCCCAGTATCACCACTAGTATCATAGTAGAGTTTGTAATACTCCACTATCTTGGTGTCAATGTTCGAGCCACCTGTGACACCCCATTCGAAATCGGTGTTCATACTCTATTCATAGACAAGGTATGAATTACATAGTGGCACGTAAATTGGATAATCATTCCGTTTTGCGTAGGTACTATTCGACAAGTATGCTGGAGCAGCCCTTAGGACCCCGGTACCCGGGTCATTGTCGTGGCTGAGGGCATATTGTGAGAGCAACTCCAGTGGTGACATTAAGCGCAATAATTGAACCTTCATTACCCATAGTGTCACGTTTAGTAAGGTGAGGGGCCTCATACAGAACGAGGTCATCATCAGTGTCAATATTTCTGAGGCCCCACGTAATGAGTCGGTTGAGTCCCACTCATCGTTGGCCCGTTTGGCGATAGTGATACCTTACCGTTCATGTCTATGTCCGCTGAACCTTTTACAGACCCTCTACCATGCTCTTTCCAGTTAATAGCCCGACCAAGACTGATGAGCGTTATTATCGTCGACCAGCCCAGAAACTTGGCTTCATCCTGACAGTCTTGATCGCTTATACCATTCTTGCATTTCTTGCATGTTTCAACAACATCCCATATCGTACTGTACGCATGAAGTGCGAAAGCTCCCCACACCTCTAACTGCCCTAAGTCCTGCGTGACAGCAACGACACATTCCCACGCTACAGCTATAGCGTGAGGCTTCATACGATCAAAGAATGGATAAGCACATACTATTATGATGGCATATAGTGAAAAAATGGATAGGGTTATTAATGCTTTTCTCATTTTTTCTAACTGGATCATTTTTTTTTTCTGATACACAGTTACCTGTTATATTACTATACATACCTCTCTTTTATACTTCAAGATGCCTTCAAGAGTTTTCGGTTCGGACAAACACTCGTGAGACATGATAATATGGCTTTATATTGTATTGTTTCAAGATTATGTCGTGCGACATTGAAAATGTCGAAATATGAATCGTTACAACAAATGGTGTCATATTATCAATATTGCTATTTCAAGAGTTTATTGTGTATTATTTAGTGTATTAACATGTACATAAAAGAAATATAGAACTACATTATTAACTAATAGTATATTTACTTTATCATACAGATCTCTACATTAAGATCCTACTGAATAGACGCCTAACAGCCTTTATTCTAACGGATAACATACCAAATATACAACTAAATAATATTTAAAACTATCAATTACTGTTGTGACTTTAACCTGGATACTCTAGGATAAAGTTTATGTCACTATTGCTGTTTTTCGTACAAGGTGAATGTATCGATTTCTCTAATATATAAAGGGAACAAATTTTCAGTTCCGATATATAAAACTATTTCTGTTATATAGACTACTCTGTTACAAGAAGATGAGCGAGTTACCACTCACTGACCTCAGTAATAGGCGAACGTACCTATTTAACGTATATTTACTTACATTGAAGCTTACAGCTTATACCATTCTGACAATTACAGGGCAAATAATACATTATCACTTTGTTGGATCTTAGCTCTATAGGCAAAATCTTCTTGTTGTCTTTCATCCATCTTAGCATTCAATTCTTTGATTGACTCTTGTAAGGCCTGGATTGATGACTCCATTTTATTTTCTGGCTTCTGGGATTTAAACTTATGAAAAGGGTTTGAGTTTGAGTATCTGTAGAGAATCAGAGGGTTGTGGATTCTTTACAGAATCTTTAATAGTATTAGATTGTTTAGTTGTTTGCAAGGACATTCTTAATAAGTTGATATTGATCCGGTGTATTAAAGTATAAAATATACACATGGGAATATAGTACATATGATAAGTATCAATTAAGATCTCATCATTTCTTATATACATTGTTGGAAATGTTTTCAGCGTCAGTAATACTTTCGTGTAAAGTAACATTTCTTTATCCTATATGAATAATGTCGTAATACGTTTAGATCACGTGTTACATCATAATTCTGACAGTATTGCTGACATTGGTCATGTGACGTTTCTTATAAAGGCATATTATCATGTCTCACGAGTGTCTGTCCGAAGTGAAAATTCTTCAAGGCATCTTGAAGTATAAAAGAACCTTATGCAACGTCATATATTAAGTAACTATGTATCAGAATAAAGAAATGATCCAGTTATCTAGTAAACCAGTGACAATGACAGTTGAGACCAATCCTACAATCCAGTAAGTATCTTATTAATCTTATTACTTAGGGTTTAACAAAACGTTTGGTTGCTTTACAAAATAATTATTTTGTATTGTTTGATCCGGAATATTGAATATTAATGTAATAAGGAATTATCTAGGGGAACAATCACATTCATGTTGTAATTCATTATCAAAAATATTTCAAGAAATAAGCGGATTTAGCTCAGTTGGGAGAGCGCCAGACTGAAGAATTAACTTCGGTCAAATCATCTGTTATCTGGAGGTCCTGTGTTCGATCCACAGAATTCGCATTTATTTTTTGAAAATTTTTGAAGGAGTTCATACAGCCAGCCAAACATTTTCAGCAATGAAGAGTAGTATTGGGTAGTATTTTTTTTCTTAAAAAAATAAATACATTTTCAATTGAACACCTTAAACAGCAAGAATAACAGCAGAACAATGATCGGACTTATGAGTAAAATGATAAAGAAAATTTATTAAAGATAATACATAAATTTATACTAATATAAAGATGTTAAATTAAGAATTCCTTTACATTTAAGCCAAAGTGGTCAAGATATCAGAGTCACCAGCATCCAAAATGGTCAAAACACCGACTCTGAATAACTTACCGACGGCAGTACCCAATTCGTTGTTACCACCTTGGAAGTAGTAAACTCTGGTCTTGGACAACATAGCGTAATATTCCAATTCAGATTTTCTCAAAACTGGGGTGTTAGCGGCAATGATGACCAACTTAGCCTTACCTTGTCTCAAAGACTTGATGGTAGACTTGTAACCTAAGGTGTACTTACCAGATTTGATAACCAAGGTTAACTTTTGGTTGATAGATTCTTGGGATTTAACTGGGGCCTATATGAATATTATATTTTCAAACGTGATGATACATTTGATTAAGAATGATGTTAGTAAAAAATATTCCACAATTTATAGGGCATAAAATAAAACTAATCCGAGACGTAATTTGAAGAAGATTCATACATTGATCTTTAGTTGCATCTTCCTTGATAATGTTATTAAATACAACATCCTCGAAACATTATAATTAATCGCATAACGAAGAACAAAAAATAGTAATCTGATGTATTCACCATATCTTCCTATCACATACACATTATAGAAATATCACTAAGGTATACTGACCATCTCTGTGTATTTGCTGGTTTGATAGTTCTTAAAACACTCCGGTCTAAACTGGTCTTTTATTAGTAACTAATAATCAAGAAATAAGCCTTTTAAATACTAAAAACACATTTTTTCAATTAACTAATCTTATAAATTAAACAAGCCTTCATCAATCTCTCACAAGCAATTGCAATAAGATATCAGAATGAAAAATTATTTCGAACTGTAATTCTAACAAAGTGACAATAGTGAAGGAATTTGCTAAAATGATGATAGTTTGAAACTTTTTTTTTCCAACATCTGAATTTGACAAAGATTGAGTATCTTCCGGTTGATGAACAAAGGTTTACTTTGAAAAATTATCTTACTGTTAAAACATTCAGAACAAAATGTCGTAGTAAAGCGAAGTGACTGTATGATACATCAAAACACCACACAACAAAGCGACTCTTTTCTGTGAAAAAACATTTTCAATTCTGAGAAAATAAATTTGAAAATATTCCGAATTTGTTCGTTTTTCATTTGTTTGGCTGTGTTTTTTGTGCGTCATCCACTTCAATTCGTTTCATACTTTTTTTTTCGCACTCTGTACCTCTGTGCCACCGTTCTCTCTCTTCCCAGCATTGGTTTGGACAGACATTCTGTGAGGCTAAGAAGGGAACGTCTGCCTGGAAGGAAGCCTCCCCCCTGGAAGGTTGGCTTTCTTTTCAGATTATTGCTCTTGTAAGTGTAGTTTCCCAGTGAGACATTGGGACGGTGAGACAAGAATTCCTTAGGCCAATATCGTCCTAGACTGAATTTCCAATTGCTGATATATCCATCATTCTGTCAATTTCCTGGGTGACGCTGGGGTGGACCATTATTTCACTTTATGTTTGGGTATCGTCCTTGTAGGGAGAGGGAGAGAGAGGTAAGATGCCGGTGGCATAGGCAGAGGATTGGAAAGAGACTAACTAATGGACGCTAACTCAGTAAACTATGGGTTCGTTTCATCGATATGTGTGTTATTATTATTATTACTATTGATGATGGGATGGGATGGACTTTATTCATTTTTCGTTATTGGTAAACTCTCAAGCAAGATTGCTTTTGGTTTGTTTAATCAATTAATGATCGATGATGGATGGAATTCTGTATCTATCCATTTACTACTGTCTAACAAACTTGTTGTAGTGTGTATTGTTGTAACGTTTATCTAGAATTACCAGTATTTTATTATTAACCGTTAATTTAAAAGGCCTCTTATAAAAGTTTCATTTAAGTTATAGTTCATATATATCATACAAGACACCAAGCAAAAAACTTGAAAAGTATGTTACAAACAAGATATGTTTAATGCGTTCGAAATAATTGCGAAATGAGTTATTGATATAACAATGTTCCAAAGCACTAAGTTGAGATGAGGATATTATAATGTGTGGTATTGACATATAGATGTTGGATAAGACGAATATAATTTGATATAGAATAGAGAGTGGGAAATTTAATTGTGGATTATGAGTATAGAAAATGGCAAAATTTTTTTATAAATTTCCTTCCAAATTCATGCTTAACTCATATATACAGTTTTAGTGGGATGTATATATATATATAAACACAAGGGAAGATAATGTTGGAATTATAATTAATTTTGATATTTCAAATAAGTTCAATTTGGTTTTGTAACGATATTTGGTAAATTCATTTCGAACCTCGCAAAGTCTAACGTTTTATTTTAGGATTAATATTTTACTAACTATAAATAATTGCATTTATTATTATATTTAGAATGAAGATTGAAATCGATTCCTTTTCTGGTGCTAAGATCTACCCAGGTAGAGGTACTTTGTTTGTCCGTGGTGACTCCAAGATTTTCAGATTCCAAAACTCCAAGTCTGCTTCTTTGTTTCACCAAAGAAAGAACCCAAGAAGAATTGCTTGGACCGTCTTGTACAGAAGACACCACAAGAAAGGTATCACCGAAGAAGTCTCTAAGAAGAGATCTAGAAAGTCTGTCAAGACTCAAAGAGCTATCGTCGGTGCTTCTTTGGATTTGATCAAAGAAAGAAGATCTTTGAAGCCAGAAGTTAGAAAGGCTCAAAGAGAAGAAAAGAAGAAAGCTGACAAGGAAAAGAAGAAGGCTGACAAGGCTGCCAGAAAGGTCGAAAAGGCTAAGTTAGCTGGTTCCCAAGGTAACAAGGTCTCCAAGCAACAAGCTAAGGGTGCTTTCCAAAAGGTCAATGCTACTTCTCGTTAAGCATAATCTAGTTAAATATCTCATTAATAATTGTCATTTATTTAGCTTTTTTTATGTAAAACTTTTCCAAACGGTATTATAATAAATATTACTATATTTTATTTTGTCAATTAAGCAATTATATAAATCATATCTTGAAATATGTATTTATTTAGGTATCAACTAAAGTCGAAGTAATTTCATTGTTCATTCCTAATAGTTGGAGAAAGCAAAAATCATTACTGATGAATAAATATTACTTAAAGTGCTGATTCACGTGTAACTAGGGTTTGGAACATTTTTCTTTTAATAATACAGGAGGAACTCACGTGATTCAATAGCAGAATAAGGGCATAGAAACAGGGTAAATGGAATTTATCAATTTATAAACCCAAAGGCGTATAAGTGGAATTTAAATATATTTTATAAATTGATCTAATTTCGAAAGTAAAGTTAAAAAGACCCAAAGCTATTATCTATAATTACAAGATCACCATTGAATATCAGTTAATAACTTTCGCCATTATTTCAATTAATAGGCTATAGGGAAAGATCAAATATTTTTTATTTTGCAATAATTCATGAACAAATAGATAGGTGAAGAAATATAATCGTATAGTCAACATGATGCAATTCAAATCTAGAATACCATTGCTCTTCAAAGACAGTTTTATAAGACAAGCTAGTCGTAGAATTTCAAATCAATTTGAATTGAATGGTCTGAGGTTCAAACTATCACCATCGTTTAAACAAAGTTTCAGATTCAATTCAACAAATGCATCGAAACCAGTTGTCAAGCCAAAAGGTATTAAAGGATTAATGCAAGTATATGGGTATTCAGCATTAGTAGTTTATATTGGTCTTTCATGTATTGATCTTCCTTTGTCATTTTTATTGGTTCATTCGCTAGGTGAAGAGAAGATTAGTGTATATATCAATAAGGTTAAACAATTATTTGGGTATGGCAAAGAAGAAGCTGAATTAATCAATGACGTTAGAGAAAGAATCAAGAAAAGGGAAGAAGATCAAGTTAATGGTCAAACAGAACAGTTAAAATTATGGGAGAGATTGAAACAGAGTACATTATTGACAGAGCTTTTAATCGCGTACGGTATTCACAAAAGTTTAATAGTTCTTAGAGTCCCAATAACAGCGGCTGTTACACCAAGTATGAGTAAGATATTATCCAGATATGGTATTGATTTTAAGCGTAAGAGTAATAAGATGTTTCAAACAATGTCACAAGATGCGAAGATAAGATATAAAAATAATGATCCTAATAATTTCATCAAGACGGGAACCTCTGTACCAAAGCAAGACAAGACAAAAGGTCAAAAGTGGTTTAATGGTTTGATGTGAAATTTGGTTCATTTATTAATAATAAAAATAATAATAATGCAAGAAAGCACATGCCATTTGTCTATGGATGCCCCATTTTTCTGTTTCTCATATATGCAACAAGTGAATATTAACTTAGATTATACAATAACCACAGAGAACTAAATATTACTGTAAATAGGAAACATTTTACAAGTGAATAAATAATCAATATATAGACGACTTCCTATCATTCTCATTATGAAATATCAAGGAAGTTAAAATAGCAACCGTATATTTTGTCACTATGTTATAAACCTTTTATTTGTAGCTTCCTATAAATTATCAAGACATGTGACATGGGAATAAGTGTTGATTTCTTCCCATTGATATATTATAAACGATATAAAATTATCATGAGATGTCATTGTTCCTGCCCCACAAGTACATTAACTCAATTAAGTTAGCAACAGAGGCATAACAGAGGAACAAAAAACTGTTAGTAGATTATATGATTTTTGAATCTGTAAGCTGTAAGCTGACGCATGTAGTTACTGGCTGTATTCTTTTTACGATCTCTAAAGATTAAACTGGTCTTTTCTACCTAACTTTCAAACAGATGACAGGGACAATATGACCAAGATATGAAGTTCTACGAAATTCCCAACCAACAAAAAAAATAAACATACTTTGTAGTTAGCAATTGATGCAAGACTGGGTGGGTTAGATAGATATCTTCTGTTTTGGGTATAATTTCGAATTCAAAAAACAATACCACCGAATTAAATACAGTAAGTTATACAGATGTAAGTGGGTGGGGGGGATAAAGTACGAAAAATGGGGGAAGCATTGATAATAATCGGTCGACAATTCCCCGTCAATTGAATCTCTTTCCAAATCAAAGTTGATAGATGGTCCACCCACAAAAACATTTTAGACGAGAAACTCAATAGTTTTTCCGGCTTTTCGTTGCTTTTTTCTTTTTATTTGTTCCATTTTGTCTTTTCTTTTTCTTTTGATTCTGTACCTCCCCGTTTAGTTTGACAGCTGCACAAGTCAAGAATTATTGCAATCGATATATTGTCTTACTAATGAATTATTTGAAAAGCCATTTCTCTTTGTCCCCTCCAGAATGCAACTAATGTCATTATTACAACAAAACGAATCCAATTCATCATTACCATTTGCAATACAATAGGCATTTTAGTTAAGCATTGGCTTTGGTGGGTAGCCTTAAAAACCTAACTTGAGACAGCCATTCATAAACAGACGGAGGAGGGAGTGGGGAGGGGGTGGAGGAAGAAAGAGAGCTCATCTCGAACGCGGAAAAACAGTTTCGAAGTTTCTTTTTTTCCCCGTCGTGTGTGTTTGCTGAATACTCTCGTAGTGATTTTGTCATTATTGGGTATCTGATGTGGCAGAGGATATAAAAAGCAACGACAGTGCCCGCCTACCCCAGCAAGGAACCACGCAGACGACTCGGATAAAAATCGAAATCCAAATGCAAAGAAATGAGGAAGCGAAAAAGAAACGTAGCAGTTGCTCGAAAGAAAAAAAAATAAATGGATAAATAATGAAAAAAAGAAATGTTTTCGTTACTTCGAAGGAAAAACCATTGAGAATATCAGCCAGAAATTGAAAAAATCGTTTTATTACACAGAGAAACAACGATAGCAATATAGTGATGGATGAGTGAATGAATGGATGAGGTAGGTAGGATATAGGAAGGCGGGAGACAGAAAGGAACAACAAAGTGGTTTTTCGTCTATCTGGTTAGGTTGGCTAGATAGATATGTTTTTTAGAAATTATATAGTATAGTTTGACGGTCAAATTAGTGTGCAATCGCAACAAAAATACGGAACGCCTACTGTTTTTCTCTTCGAAGTCCAGTGTGATAATTGTCGAGAAAGACGACACACCTTTAGTAAGAGAAGAGAAGAGAGTAGAGGAGATGGCAGAGTTAATGCGACACTTGGGTAGTTAGTCTTCACTTCAACCTTGACCTCTTTATTATGGTAGAGAAGGAAAAACAGTTGATTATGTAGGAATTGGAACTGCTGGTGGTGATGAGTTGGGAAACTGAAATGAAAAGTATACAGACATACACACGCATCACTTTTTTTTTTTTTCTTTAGATTGAAAAATGAAAAGTTCGAGATGAGGTTGCTATTTACTTTATGGAATTTTTCACAGGTTTTATCACTAAATTTTTTTCCTCCAAAACAATTAAAAAAAATTGTGGGCAATATAAGTTAATCAAGATTGTTTAATCCGTTCTCACCCCATGTATATATTGATGTTACTCATTGATATATATTCAGTGATTTCAATAAAGTTATAAGACTAGTTTGGTTATATTTTTGGGATTTAATTTTTCCAGGTCGTTAAAAGAATAAGAACAAGAATTTAGTTTTTCTTTTTGTCCACACCCCACATTTTAGTCATCCCATCTCATCTCAATATATTATATTATATTATATTTAGAAATAAAAGCTTTCGAAAGACGTTTATACCCAACCTATATTAGACTGAGTAAATAGCTAATATAGAAACATACCATCACTGAAAGATGAGTGAAAATACTGGAGGTGCAAAACCTTCTAAAAATATTCCAAATTCAACTAGGCCAACTGCTGCAACTGCAAATAATACCGTTGCAAAACCAAAAGAAAAACCAAGACCTCATGTTTGTCCAATATGTAATAGAGCTTTTCATAGATTGGAACATCAAACTAGACATATGAGAACTCATACTGGTGAAAAACCACATGAATGTGATTTCCCAGGTTGTGTAAAAAAATTTAGTAGAAGTGATGAACTAACAAGGCATAGAAGGATACACACAAACCCAAATCCTCGTGGTAAGAGAGGCAGAAAGAAGAAAGTAGTTCCAACTGCATCTCCAACTAATCCAACTCAAACTACTACCATCGATAAAATTGGATAATAATCTACAAGATGTTATTCCACCACCTATAAATGGAAATTTTAATATTAGCCCAAATGCGAACACTCCTATTTCTTCAGCAGGAAGCTCAAGAGTAAGATTGAATGCTTTGTCTTCACTACAAATGATGACACCTTTAAACAATAACTCAAACAATCCTGCAACATTAAAAGAATCAACTCCTGCCATATACATGGACACTCCAGATAAAAATAAACATTTATTACTGCCAAGACCAAAATCATTTGGTGATGGTTTAAATAATTCTATGCCTTTAATTAGACCAAAGTCCTTAACCGATTTAAAGAATTTTGCTCATTCTAATAATCCTCAACCTCTATCTTCAGGATTGAAGAGACCAAACTCTGTCCTAAGTTTAAGCGACCTTTTGGCAACAAAAAACCATGGTAGTAGCAATGTAAATTCAGATAACGAAAGTGACGAAGAGTATGAATTAAAAGATCCAAATAATTACGATTATGATAATGACAATTACGATCAGGTTAGAAAGAAGTCAAAGACTTCAACTCCAACAAAAATACTTAGTAGAAGTACTAGTGCAACAAACTTGATGTCAATAACAGGAAATTCTTCAAGCAACAATAGTTCAACTAATTTAAACCAGCTGAATATTGTTCCAGTTCCAGCATCGATGCTGCCCTTATCTAGTCCGAATAGCAATAAAGAAGACACTTTCTCTAATGCTTTAAATGATCGGTTACTTCAAGTTCAGCAACAACAGCAACAACAATTTGGTACTCAATTGTCCCCTAATAGTAACATACAAAACCTTGACAGCAACTATATAGATAACAAGTTGCCACCTTTAAGAAGTTTACAATTACAGTTTCCAACAGGTTAACAATATTCATTTTTCAAAACTACAATATTCATACAGGAATATGCTTGTATAATGACAGTATTTTTAAATGGGGGAAGTCAAATGGTTCACGTTGGTAGGCCATATATACTATCGTGCCTTTTGTCTTTATTGGGTTATCATTTTATTTGTATTATATTTAGAGATATTTAATATTTTTTTCATAGAGTTTCATAAAACTTAATAGATTTGATAGATTTTTTTTACAATTGCTAAATTAAAAATGCTCTTCTTTTATTTACATAGAATACCACCCTTACAAATACCTCAAATAAAATTCAAAAAATATTTAAAATTATCCAAGTAATTACATATATCTAAAAATAAAAAATTTTAACTAACGAATGTTAGCCAATCTCAAAGTATTCATATGAATCTTAATATCCATTTCGTCAGCACCTTCCTCAATATTCTTAATACGTTCATCTTGGGAGTCTAATTCCTCACCTGTAGCAACTGCTAGCTTCCTCAATCTGCCACTAATTTGTTGAATCTTATCTAAATTTCTATCAATTTCAACTTCCATGGCATCATCTTCTTCATCGTTTTCGAATTGATACCTTTTAGCTCTATCAAGAATTTCATTTCTTTTGTATCTTTCTCTCACTTCACTTATTTCACTATGGTCACTTAGTGCTCCTTCAATTCTTTTGGTAGAATTATATAGGGTTTGGTTTGTACGTTCATTGATTAACTTTTCTTCCATTTTACGTCCCTTTAATTTCTCTTCCTTTTCTAATTGTCTTCTTTTGGAATTAAATGGATTCGAAACATTAACAGCAAAAATACTACGATTAAGCTGTTTCAATTCCGCTACCTTATCATCTGCTGTTTTGTTTTGTACTTTCATTAAGTTCAAATTATTTTCAATACTGTTTAACTTTTCACTTTGATGACCAAGCATACCTAGAGAATTCATACCAGCTAATTCTGCTTCTTGAGCCATTTTCAATGTATTTCTTGTTGAGGCAACTGACGATTGCTTTACGAATTTAATCTCTTGCTTAACTTCATCCACTGCTTCATCTTCTTCACGTTGTTGTCTTTGTTCTTCCTCTCGCTGAATTTCTTCAAATGTTTTGAATCCTCTTTGAATACCTCCAGCATGTTCAAACTGATAGTCCTGTCCATTATAGTTGTAATCATAATTTTGACCTTGTTCTTGTTCCATTTGCCACTGGTCCATTTGATAGTTTCCGCGATTCTGTTGATTCTGCTGATTCTGCTGATTCTGTTGATTCCGTTGATTCTGTTGATTGTATCTTGCTGGAAGCTGCTCTTGAACAGCATTCAAATCATCACAATTGGCGCCTTCTTCAGGAGCTTCATTAAGATCTAATTCATCTAATGGTACACTACTTTTACTGACACCACCTATTTGATCTGATCTCTCTCCATAATATGCTTCAAAATCAAAACCATCATCACCGTCCTCTTCATTCATCAATGCTGATTTTTGAATATTGCCACTATTGCGATCACGATTGAAATTAGTCTCGTTATTTTCATTCAAATCAAATCTTTGTGTTTCCGTTCGATTCAAATCCATTGTGCTCTCAGTTTCAGCATGCAGCAAGGTAGGTCTAGCTAAGTTTCTTCTTGAAGGTGCCACATTCTGCTTTTTTGGCGCATACGAAGTGTTATAGGCATCTTCTTGCATTGAGGCATAAGGATTAGAACCTTGTGTAATATTAATTCTACCACTGCTTGCAGCTTGGTTAGCTTGGTTAGCTTGGTTAGCCTGGTTAGCTTGTCTACCATATGAATTTTGCTTATTTATAGAAGAGGACGATTGATTCTGAATTCCACTTGATTCATTTTGGTAAGAATTGTAACTGTCGCTTACTTCATTTGATTGATATGTATTTCTAACTCCATTATACGCATTTAAATCATTGGTAGGATCTTGACGGTAGTTATTACTTATATTCTGTTGAGAGTTAGAAGCTTGATCACCATATGATCTATTTTCATTACCTTGCTGTATTCTAGAATATGGGTCATTATTTTGTCTACCTCCTGAAGTATTAGTTGAATATGGATCATTTGAATTTGTATTCTTTCGTGAGTATGGGTCACTATAAGGATCATTATTAGAGTATCCTTGATAAGGATCACTACCAGATCCATTGTTTCCAGTTCTTCTTTCATTAATTGCATAAGGATCACTACTAGATCCATTATTTCCATTGTTAATTGCATACGGATCGTATGCACTTTGATTCCGTACATTATTTTGTTCCTCAGCATAAGCCACTGCTTCAGGACCAGCATTTTGCTGTCTCTGATAGTTTTCATTAAAAGATGCCATACCATTTTGCCTTCTAGCATCTTTATCAACCTCTGATTTATTTAAATCATCATCCACATGATCTTGTGGTCTTGCATACTGCTCATAACCGGCAGGCGCATAAATTGTCTCCTTTGTTTTATCTCTAGCAAATTGACCATAGGCAGCAAACTTTTCACGCTTTTTTTTATTAGGATTCTTAGTTGATATACCTACATCCTGCAAGTTATTCCTATTCTCATCTGGAGTCTCCTCTTCTGGAGGTTTCATCTTAAGGAACTTTCTTAAACCCATCTTGATCTATTCTGATTCTTAATCCAATTCAAAAAACTAAAACAAACAAATAAACTTTCTGTCAAACACAGTTCAACTTACCACAAATGAACTAACCAGTCCAGTTCACAACTATCATATACTATCAAATAACTTTTATAATATTTCTTCTAAACTAGTTTTTGAACTTCTATATTTATTATATATAATGTTCGTTAAAAGTACTGCTGCGCTGTGTTCCTGTTTCTTTTTGAATGCAACAGATTTTTCTACTAACCATACAAAAATCGAATTCAAAAAAGGAAAAAAAAGATTATTGCTGTCTATCAAGACCTGTGTCAGTAATTATTGGCCAAAGTTTAAATGACAGGTATAAAAGATATGCAATTGTGGTATAAAGTTATGCAAATATTCACTATTTAATAATATAAAAATGTTTTTCTGGAGGTTTTTTTGAAGTTCTTGTTGTATTGTAGTCTTCTCGATAAAAAAATAAAATAAAGGAAGAGAGAATGTTTTCTTTCTATTAAGCAAACGAAGAAAATTTTGTTATTATCTTGTAAGTTTTTATTAATCATTGTTTTCAAACTTATCAATATGAATTGATTGTGCCCTGCTATTGTTTTTAATTCTATTATGTCCACCCAATATATAATTTTTTCCTGTGTTAACGACCATACTTGATTGGAATTTTGTATTTACATTTGTTGGCGTTCCCCAAGTGTTTGAAAATATATTAGAAGACGATGGATTACTAGGGGTGGATGGTGTGCTTGTAATATTATTTCCTGGATTCCCACTTAATATCATTCTATTCCCTGTAAATTGTGAATTATTGAATGATTGTAAGTCTGAAGTGACAGATATATTATTTTCATTATTATGTTGTGCTGATGAGTATGTTGGTGTGTTCGAAGTTTCCAATTTTGGCATATACATACCTACTGGATTATTATTCGTGTTGTTGTTTGTCATTGGATTATAATAATAAGAATTGTTGGAAACTGTAGATATGTTTGCTTCACTGGAATTAGGCATTCCATAACTTTTATTTGATGGGATAAATGATGATGCCGAATATGCGTTAAATTTTCCTGATGTCATTGATGGGGACACACCGGATATATTTGTAGATGATTGATCTGGAGAAGGTTCGCTGTAGTTCGCTGTAGATGTTGCAGCTGAGGTGGAGTGTGTCATTTCATGATCAGTTATTTTGCTATACTCTTGATATCCTGGTAAAAATTCAAAAAGTTCTGCAAAGGTAAATTCTTTCTCATCTACATTAGGTTGATCAGTGCTAAAAATATCTTTGAAAAACTTAGAATAAACTTCTGTACCATCATTCCATATGTTAATATAACTATGTAATATCTGAGTAGTTAATTCATTTTCTAAACATAGTTGTATAATTGTATTGTTCTTTCCTGAATTTCCTGAGTTTTGTTGATTATGAAAGAACAAATGATTCAATAAATTGATCGAAATGTTTTGAATTATAAGATCATCTACTGAAGCCTTTGATATGAATTTGATCAAGTGATACAGAACTATATTACCGTGAGTCTTTGTTAATTCTTCACAAACCTTTATACAACTTGAAAATAGAAATTTGCTTAGTAGGATACTTTTTTTTTCACCTAATAATGGCAATGGATGATTAATTAATTTGTTACTCAATAGCAATGAAGACATCATTGGAATAAAGTATAATTCTAAATATTGTTGAATTAATTTATGTTTCAAATTCAAATTTTTTTCAAATCCATTTAAAACCAAAGGATCTATAGAAAGTAATTTATATTGTCGTAAAAGTTCAATATTAATTGAAATAACTAAGATCAAACAGTGTAATATCAATGAAGTGTTATAGATATAGTCATTTCCATAGAATTTGTCCTGAGAATTTTGTTCAAAAACGAATAGGGATTTTGAAATTGGAGGTATTGGTGGTAATATATTTATTTCGTACCATTTTGGCAATTGATATTTTGAATTTTTATATTTAAACCAATTTGGATCAGTATTGATCTGCTGTATATTTAAAGAACTTGTTAATTCTGTAATATTTCCAATATTAATAACAAACTTTGATAGTAAAAATTGTAAAATATTAATCAAAGCCGGAAGTGATTGAGTTGAACCTATTGTACCTAAAGTTTTATGTAATTCTGTACAATAAGATTTTTTAATATTTAATAAAGATGAGTAAAGTAACATTAGTAATTTTGATTCTTCTAAATAATTCATTTCAGGGTGATCAATTAATTCCATAACGACTTGTAAATCGAATGCTAAGCCAGTATTATCTGAATTTGAATTTTCTAAATTAATGTCATTTTTAAGAAAGGCTGAAATCATCATAATTCGTATGTCATTTGGTAACCAACTTACATTTAAGCAAACTCTTTTCAATATTTTATCAATGAAATAAGATAAGTCAGTATTTTTTTTTGATAATTGGAATAAAGATTGAATATTTTCTTTTGTAATTAATAAAGTTGAGATATAGAAATCCAAAATTGATTCATTCAGGATGATATTTGATAGATTATCTTTTTGGACCTCGAAGAAGTTATTGACGTTCAACTCGTTGTTAAAATTCAACCACGATGGAATCCAATTCTTTATAAAAGTTTCAGTTAAATTCAATTGGAAGAATTGTAATGAATCTAGATTAATTTCTTCAATTTTTTCTACATATGAGATGACAGAATAAAAACCTAACGAATAATCTTTATCATCAAAACTTTCGTCAATATTTAAATCTACTAGTAATAGTTTACTCCAATTATTAATCGAGTTTATAATTAATGGATTGAATTGGTTTATAATCGAGCAATAAACAAAGATAATACATATAATATCCAAATTTATTTTTGATTTAATCAAAGGTGTGAAGATATCTATTTTATTTAAAATTTCTAAATTCTTGTTATCGATGATGGCAATGTCAGATCTTACAAATCTTAACGTATTAACTAATTTCAAAGCCAGCTTATTCAATTCTTTACTATTGATTTCATTTTTATCAATCTTATGAAATACCTTAATTACGGTTTCCACCAATTCTTGTTCAGTAGCAGATGAGATCTTACCATTATCAGTTTTATTCATCTTTGTCTTGCACCAGAAAACAAAGCTGAAAATATATTAAAGTAATGAAGCAATGATAAAGACCAAGACCCCTTCCCAGAACAAATTTGACAGTGGTATCCTTATTCTTTTATTATCTTTCAGTGATATTTCCCCCAAAACAAAATATAATAATGCAATATAAATACAAGATAGCAGCACTTGGTATATGGAAAACTCAAGTAATGAAGAGAGCTTTAAAGAATTGACCATGGAATCCTGAGATAAAAATGAACAATTGGAATATATAAAAAAAGAAGTGTATAATAGTAAATAACAACTACAACATATGGTCAAGAATAATAAAGGGTTTATACAATTTGAGTTTACCGTCAGAAACAAACAAACTAAGAAAAGAGATCTGACGATTTCTGGTCAAGGATCAATAGCTATTAGAGTGTGATCAAATCCAACACGACGAGACCAGAATTGGAGTGATATCTACAAGAGTGACAAATTATTTTTGCATAAGTAGACCAACAACATAGTACCTAACTGTGTCATCATTGGCAAATATGAGGCTACTCTCATTGTCCTTAAATCTTAATAAAGAACAGAGCATTAGCCATTAACCTCACAAAGTATGAAATCAGAACAAGAGAGAGAGAGAGAGAGAGAGAGAGAGAGAGATAGACATGCCATCTCACTCTGATCTGCAATTGAACAGAATCACATCTCCAAGATGGGTTTCAAATGTGCATGCATAGATATTTTTATAATTGTTTTGTTACTGATTCTAATCTTTGTAAAGAGATTAAACAATAGGAAACTCAATGAGAGAGAGACAGACACGACACGACACGACGGTGCAGGTTATATGCTCCTCTTCATTAGATTCCCCTTTACAGTATCGAAAGATGGGCTTGACCAACTTTACCAGAGAGATCAAGAGAAAGACCAAAGAGTAAGTAAGAGTAAGTAAGAGTATATCTCATTTCTTTAGTTTATACTACTACCATCAAAGCACTACTTCCCACAACAGAAACAAAGTCAAAGGTTCATTCATTGGTCTAGCCAGTCACCGTGCTGTTACATACACTACAAGATCACTATAACAACAGCAACCCATTACAATTTCAATTACAACATCTCGAGAGCTGCTGCTGCTGCAAGAAGCAAGGATTTCTATAACAAAAATAGCTACCAGGAATTGCTACTAGTGGTACTAATTTTGAACATCCAGTCCAGTCCTTTGCTGAAACATACCAACAATAGCAACATCAGCTTAGGTTTGAGGATGCAAGTACTGTATGTACTTCTTCAATCGTTGCAACAGTTCCATTGGACTGTGTATGTTATTGAAGTTGACGTTCTCGTTGATCCAAGATTCTGGTTTGGGTCGGTTTGAGTTGGGTTGTTGGTGTTTTAAGTGGGTCACTAACGGATTAGAGAATTCTCTGAAGGGAAGGAGAATCGAGAAGGGGCAGATGAGGAATATTAAGTAGGCAAAGCTATCTGTTAGTACATGTACAGCATAGTATCGTATTGTATTCTATATATATATATATCTATATCTATATATATATATTCTTGTATTACGATACTATGTTATGCTATGCTATGCTATGCTATGCTATGCTATGCTATGCTATGATCTCCTATGCTGTATGTATTGTATGTTTTGTAATTTTTTACTATTTTAGGATCATAATTTTTGCAATTTTTTCATTTTAATCTTGTTCATACCTGTCGTCGTCTCTTGTTTCGTGGGTAACTTTTTTCATAGCTTTTTTTTCCTCTTCTCTCTTCCTGTTCTTCCTAGCTTATATGTAAATATATATTATACTATATCGTATTTGAGTTTGAGTTTGAGTTTGAGTTTGAATTTGTAGTTGTACTATGCTTATATCCAAAATTAAAGTTTTCGAAACTATATTAGAATATTTGGTTTGGAAAACTTTTTTTTCCTTTGTTTAATTCGAAGTTGTCTTATAAAAAGTTATATATTCCTACTTGGTTGATTTGGAAGTCGTTTGTAAAATAGAAATTGGTCTCATTTATTATATTCTTTTTTTCTTTAGCAAAAAAAGAAGCATTCATATCTTTCAGGATATCTCATCTCATACACTATTACGAAATTGAGGGGTGATTGAGATATAACGCAAGCGATATATCTATCCATACACACATATATATATATGTTTGTATATATATCTTATTACACATACGCATAAATATCCATACGATTTATGAAGCATACCAATTGAATTATATTATACACTATAGCATAACATGGTTAAACTTGTACCGTTTCTGCGTAATTTATTTGCATCAAAAAGAGGTAGATTGATTATAGTTTCAATCATACTAATATATTCATTTTTTTCAATCCAAATTTCAAATAATTCAAAGTTTCAACAATTTGATAAAAAAGATCTACCCTTACCAACTACTTCTCATTCAGATTCAATTAATTTGAAAAAAACCGATGTTAACAATTCAAATGATATCGATGACTTAAGAAAACTATTATCATTTGCCTTCCCATACTATCCTAAAAAACCAATCCCAAGAAGAATCTGGCAAACTTGGAAAGTTGATACATCAAGTGAAAAATTCCCATCAGATTTTAGAACCTACCAGAAGGAATGGACTTCAAAATCTTATGACTACTCCCTAATACCAGATGATAAATTGGTCCCTTTCTTAGAAAATTTATACGCCGAAGTACCACAAGTCATCGAAGCTTTTAAAGCAATGCCAATGAATATCTTGAAAGCTGATTTCTTTAGATATTTATTATTATTCGCTAGAGGTGGTATTTACTCAGACATGGATACTATACCGTTGAAGGATTTGGAAAATTGGCCAAGTGTAGATTTGAATAAAATCAAGAAAATTAAAGCTCTATCAAATCCAATTCAATATAAAAATTTGAAATCAATGTCTCCCTATCAATACGAACCTGGTTTAGTTATAGGTATAGAAGCTGATCCCGACAGAGAAGATTGGAGTGATTGGTACGCTCGTAGAATTCAATTTTGTCAATGGACTATCCAAGCAAAACCTGGCCATCCTGCTTTACGTGAATTAATACTTAATATCACTACTACTACTCTAAGCTCAGTGGAATCTACCAATTTAAAATATTCAAATTTAATAGATCAAAATTTTAAACAAGATTATAATGTGAATTATAGACATAAAAGAAGACTTGATACAGAATATGATCATTCATCTCTAAAAAATAGTAAAAATGTTGATGGCTCAGATATTATGAATTGGACAGGTCCCGGAATATTTTCTGATATCATCTTCGATTATTTGAATAATTTATTAGAACATAATAATGATGTCGAAATTTATAATAGTAATCTAAATGGAGCATTACCTCAAAGATCTGAAAAGAAGGAAAACTTTAAAGTAACAACCACAAGAAAATTTTATGAAAAAATCACGAATTCATTAAAGACTGAAAGTCACATACCTTGGGAATTCTTCTCATTAATCTCAGAACCTGTGCTTTTAGATGATGTTATGGTTTTACCAATAACAAGTTTTTCTCCAGATGTTGGCCAGATGGGTGCTAAGTCAAGTTCAAATAGAATGGCTTTAGTTAAACATATGTTCAGCGGATCTTGGAAAAAAGTCGCAGATAAGAATGCTGGTCATTGATTTTATCTTTAGAATATTAAATTATATAGAAATAAAATTCTAATGAAATATCTGTAATTAAGAAAAAATATACATATATCATTAATAGGATTCTAATAATTTACGTCTCCAATGCTATGTTATGTCACTACTGAAATAATATTAACAATTATATTTCAAATATAGATAAGCCTACTTTAATAGTACAAAAATATACACAGATGAGGTGTGCCCATAAAATATCAAAATATATGCATAAATCTAAACCAAATGCCTGTAATTAATTTTTTTTAATTTTTTAATGAATCGATCTTATATTGATTGTCCTTAAATAATATATTTTATCTCGTAATTAGAACTTGTTCATTGTGATCATAAAATGTTACATGAAGATTTCTTCTTCTTTTTCTCCTTTGGATTTTTACCATTTTTATTTGGTGAACTACCTTTGGTGTTTGTTTTACCCTGTTGGTTTTTATTTGAGTTTGTTGCAACTGGAACTTTAGTCTCTTGCATTTGTCTTTGTTTCCCTTGAGTTGTACCACCATTTTGCTGTTGAAGATTAGGTTGATTGTTTCCATTATTTTGGAAAAGTAAAGATTTTGGTCTTGATGGAGAACCCTGTCTTGGATTTCCATTGTCGTTTGATAAGTTACCATTGCTAATATTAAGCATGTTACTACCATTTGTAGCTATTCTATTAATTGTATTAGCATGTGAATTTCCTGAAATATGCTTTTGAGATGATCTTGATGAATTATTAATGTTATTAGAATTAATTGCACCAGATTTTAAGGCTGGTATACTTGGTTTTCTTTTTTTTAAGTTATTATTATTATTCGCAACATTTTCCATTTCATCTCTTATAATCTGTCTTACTAAATCAATAAATACTTCATCAACGTTACTTCTTAACAATGCACTTGTTTCATAGAATGGAACTTTACCCCATGTACTACTAACTTCAATACCGTCCTCCACGCTAATAACTCTTTCATTTTTCAAATCTGCTTTATTTCCTACTAAAACCATTGGTACTTTTGAAGAATCTTTAATCTTCAACACTTGTTCTCTTAATTCCAGCAATTCATCTAATGATTGTTTATCAGTGACAGAATAAACTAATAAGAATCCCATACCTGATTTTATATATAATTCACGCATAGCTGTGAACTGTGCTACACCAGCAGTATCTAGAATCTCTAAATCGAAAACCTTATTATCTATCTCTATCGTTTTACGATAAGAATCTTCAATAGTAGGATCATAAGTATCTAAATAGACACCTTGTACAAACTGTACAGTAAGACACGACTTACCAACACCACCGGCACCCAATACTACTAGTTTATAATCTCTCATATTATGATGCAAATGTAAATGTATATGCTTCTATAAAAAAATATTAAATTGGTGTCAATTAATTTGAGAGCAATTCCTTTCCAAATGATCTTGATAACTCTAAACTTCCAACAAGAACTCTTTTATATTTTATACTGAAGTATATGATAAGAGTATCACGATGTTTACAAGTGTCCTAACCAGTTATGACAGCAATTGCAAAAATTATAACAATATCAATAAAGAAAAAAATGGAATCAAAAGAGTGCACTGTTTGAACAAACTTCTAAATAAAGAAATATCAGATAAAAATTCTTGATTCAATGTTTAAGGAAAACCAATAACGAGACAAAAACCAGTATTTTAACGGGAATCAATTATCTCTATCTCCTATTATTTTATTAATATAGATATGGAAATGGATATATATATATATATAGAAAGGTAAGCCTTGAAAGTTGCAATGGATTGAAACAAATTTAATAACTAACCACCAAAGGGTAGTAATAAACCTTTTCCAAAATTGAAGGTTGTAATTGGAACTTCAGGTGAGATAAGATCAACAACTTAGCAAAGTTTAAATTTATGCAAATTCTAATCAGAAACTAAGATTCAATATTCTTCCACTTTGGGCTAAAATTGACTACGTGTAACGCCAAACTTTTCACTATAATTCTATACTTAGGAAATTAATCAAGTGAGGTGAGTGGGTAGCAAGAGGACGCATGTAGTTCTTTACCCATGTTTATTATATAGGATATCTAGTGGTTTAAGAACGATATATATGTTTTTTTATGTTGATGCTCCGTTTATTTCTTAGCACCAACTTCAACTTAATTTCGAAATTTCATTTTTTTTGTTTAAGAGACAAACAAAAAGCCAATAGAATAGAAAAAAATAAAAGCTTTTTGATGTAAAAAATAACACGACAACATATTTTGTATGGTGGGAAAATAAAAAGGAATTATGGAAAATTGAAAACTGATGGGAATTTGGTGAAAATTCGTAGTACAAGTGGTGTAACAAAAATCAAAAGGGACAAGGCAATGAAACAACCAAGTAAGCAAGATATAGAATAACGTGAGTTTGGGAAAAAAAATAGGAACAAATGATTAGGATTACTGTAAGTGCGCATAGAACATAATCGGTTATGATAGAGGATAAAGTGTAGATTGCGCTTCAATCAGTTTATTTAATGGTTGTTTGGTGAGATATGAGAAGACCTCTATTCATTTTCACACATATTCAGGACAACATAAGATATTAGCATAGATACCAAGCAAACATCTAGAGTGGTAATAGTGGTTAGTGTTCTCATTATATTACTGACTTCAGTCTTATATTTTTTTTATCTTTTTTTTTTTTTGGATAAAAAAAAAATAAATTTAATTTCTACGGTATGGTAAATGGAGAACTGTAGTTTTCTTTACTGATAATTGATTGATTCGAGATGAGTATATTTAGTCAATTCTTAAAAATTCTTGAACACAGCTACCATTATATATGTGTATATATGTATTTATATTATATGTTGAATTAACGCCAAGTTAATGTTATTATTCATGGGAAGTGATCGTTGTGACATTGCGTGACGACATCCATGGTTACTTATACCACAATATATCACTTCCATAGTTATTAATAAGATCGTTAGAATTATATAAAAAGTGGCGTTCCTAAACTACGCCAACGAGCTCTTACACTGTGTAAATATCAATATATCCCTAAATGTGAATCTATAATTGTTGGATACAAGGTTAATAAAATTGTGATTAAATAGAGTAATCAATAAATATATACATATAAATAAGTTAAAAAAAAAATAAAATAACACAACCATGGATCCAAGAAATTGTTATTCCTAGTTATTTTGCAACCACATTTATTATTAAATTCAATAATTTTTACTGTCATTGCTCATCTGACTATACCATATATGCTATATACTATACGAATATTCTTTCGAGACGCATTAGTAATGTGGTCTCTTGGCTTTTAGAACTAAATTTTACACCATACAGCATGAAATCTATACTACAGTCACGTGAAATACTGCCATCGAATGAAACACAAATCATACCAAACGAGCCTTGTCTATTCTGAAAAAGAAAAGAAAAAATTTCAATCAGCGTCTTTTCGAAACCATCACCATCTCTTCTTATGCTTAACTGAATTCGAACAAGTATATTACATCCATTAAAATATACAAATATATATATAACACTTACTTGTTCTAGAGGTTGAATTCGTATCTTTTAAAGCAGAAACTTATTTTAGAATCTTTCGTCTTTAATTCTAATATATATTTCTTAGAATTTAAGTAATACAAAAGATTTAGTTCTGTCGGTGGAAACAATATATTTAGCAACATATTAGCTCAATATATTTTCATATACATTCTAATTATCACTACATTAATTAATCATGGATTCCAGAACCGACGTTATTGATTTGGTGGGTAACACCCCATTGGTTGAATTAAAGACTTTACCAAAGTCTATGGGTATTAAACCAAGAATTTTCGCCAAATTAGAGTTATACAACCCAGGTGGTTCTATTAAAGATCGTATTGCTAAGTCTATGATCGAATATGCCGAATCTACTGGCCATATCCACCCATCCAGAACTACCTTGATTGAACCAACTTCTGGTAACACCGGTATTGGTTTGGCTTTGATCGGTGCTATTAAAGGTTACAGAACTATTATCACTTTACCAGAAAAAATGTCTAATGAAAAAGTTTCTGTCTTAAAGGCTTTAGGTGCTGAAATTATTCGTACTCCTACTGAAGCTGCTTGGGATTCTCCAGAATCTCACATTGGTGTCGCCAAGAAGTTAGAAAGAGAAATTCCAGGCGCTGTTATCTTAGATCAATATAACAACATGAAAAACCCAGATGCTCATTACTTTGGTACTGGTAGAGAAATCCACAAACAATTGGTTAACTTGGATCAATTCAAGAACTTGAGAGCTGTTGTTGCCGGTGCTGGTACTGGTGGTACCATTTCTGGTATTGCTAGATACATCAAGGAACAAGATGAAAAAATTCAAATTGTTGGTGCTGATCCAATCGGTTCCATTTTAGCTTTGCCAGCTGCTTTGAACGAAACTGATATCACTTCCTACAAGGTCGAAGGTATTGGTTACGATTTCATTCCAAACGTCTTGGACAGATCTTTGATTGATGTCTGGTACAAGACCGAAGATAAGCCAGCTTTCAAATATGCCCGTCAATTGATCGCCAATGAAGGTGTCTTGATCGGTGGTTCTTCGGGTAGTGCTTTCACTGCTTTGGTTGAATACTGTAAAGATCACCCAGAATTGACCGAAGATGACGTCATCGTTGCCATCTTCCCAGATTCCATCAGATCTTACTTGACTAAATTTGTTGATGACGAATGGTTGAAGAAGAACGACTTGTGGGATGACAGTATTTTGGAAAGAGTCAACGCCAAGAAGGCTCCATCTGCTGATATTTTCAAGGGTGCTACCGTCAAGGACTTGCATTTGAAACCAGTTGTCTCTGTCAAAGAAACCGCAAGTATTGCAGAAGTTATCAATATCTTGAAGGACAATGCCTTTGATCAATTACCAGTTTTGACCGAAGATGGTAAATTGGCTGGTTTGGTCACTCTATCTCAATTATTGAAACAATTATCCACTTCTAACACATCTAAGGACCAAGACATTAAAGGTTTATACTTGAACTTCAAGAAATTGAACAACTTCGATGAAGTATCTTCATACAATGAAAACAAATCTGGTAAGAAGAAATTCGTAAAGTTCACTGTTGACAGTAAATTGTCAGACTTAAACTTATTCTTCGAAAAGAACTCATCTGCTGTTATTACCGATGGTTTAACTCCAGTCCACATCGTTACCAAGATGGACTTGTTAAGTTACTTGGCTTAAGCAACAAAGAAATTCAAAAATATTCCCCATTTGTCATTATGATTTCTTGAACTTTATAACTTAATATTTTTATAAATTTTAGAAAAGTGTCATTTAATTATGTATAAATACATTTAAGTTCAATATATATATATATATATATAGTAACCAATTAAAAATTTCCATATAGTTCAATCTATATTTACAGAATATGTTCATAAATCCAATCCATTTTCATTGTTTGTAACAGTATTATATTGCATGTAGATATACGAGAATGTCTTATTTTTTTGGCTGCTCTAATCCCAAAACTGTCATCAAAGGCCCCAATTGATCTGGGCCTAACTGAATACCCGCATTAGCCAACTCCTCTTTCAATTCATTCATAGCTCTTCTCAAGTCTTTATCCATCAAGATATTTATCATTTGTTTAATGCCCAATCTTTTATCCTCATCGGAGTTTACTAAACCTTTCTCAACCATAATATTCTTAATATCCTCCAATTTAGAAACTATTGTGGGATGAGAGTTTATATCATCCATTAGTTTCTGAACTTTTAAATGTGCCTCCAAATTATTGTTGGCCTGTCTATCATCCCAGGATTTTGCATACCATCTTTTAGGAACGACCGCTGATTGAATCGAGGTTGGTTTGAAAATTGGAGCTAATCTTACAGCTCTAGACAAAGTAGAAGATTTTAGTATATTTCTAAGTAACATATTGATAGATTGAGTTATTTTATTCCCATCAGCTTTTTCCCAGCCTCTGAAGTTTGTTAGATCTTTTGAATAGACAGACCATCAAATCTAGTTCTTAATATTCTAATATGACTTTGATTAAATTTTCAAAAATAATTTTTGTCAGAAATTAATAGTACACCAAATAACCTAATAGATATAGATAGTATAAAAATAAGTAATGAAATGTTACATGTGTAATTATCAATGGACTATATAAGGATAATATACAAACCCAAATTTTATAATAGATAAAATAATGATGATGATTTCATTATATAAATAGAATTGAGATCATCATAAAGAAACGTATTTATCAATGACTTTTCTTTCCCTTAAACAAATTAAAAAAACAGAGATGAATTTGCATAACTATGAGAATTTCCATCTGTTACCACAAGCTTCACAGGTACAGAAAGTTGTTAAAGGTTCATCCGCAGATCTTGTTTGTAATTGATAGTATGATACTTTTTTCTCTTTACATTTACCACAAGTGAATCTATCTGTGACGGATCTTTCAATAGTGGCACCTTGGGCATTAAATAAGTTTTGTCTTGTAATTTCCTCCATTTTTTGTTTCAAATGTTCAGGAGCTAATTCTTTGGTGTCACAATTAGCTAAGAATACTGCAGTGATATCCCCATTATTAATTTTATGTTTTAAATCTTGATGATTCTTGGAAATGATATTAGAGTATATTACACGGTATCTTTCTTTGTAACTCTTTTCATTACTATCACAATCATAGGCTTTATTCATTTCTTCTTCAATACTTTTACAAGTGGCCAATATTGATTTTGGTGGATGTTCACTTCCTTTTGCTAATGCATCATAGAATGCCTTAATAACCATATCACGAAGTTTATGGTTATAAATATTAGTATCGACACCATCGTTTTTAGCATTTCTTGGGACGGTGCTAACGTACTTCATTTGTTTTCTAGTATCAGAAGAACCACTAACATTTCCATCAGGTGAAACATCACTAGCACCAGAACCACCACTAACGTTAGAATCAACGGTAGATCCGGAATTATGAGCACCAGAACCACTACCGCCGCTGCCATTAGTATTATTAGCTTGAGCTTGCTGCAATTTTATCTTCTTACTTCTATTAATTGCATCTTTCCAACTATTAATCATTTTCCTCACCAATTTCGAAATTTCAACATTACTAGATTTCTTAAATTTATTAACTTCAACACCAACTTTAGTCTCCCTCAACAACTTCTCGGTTGCAACAACTTCCTTATCCAGAGTCTGCAATATCTTTAAAACATGACTATCATCATTTTTACCTTTCTCTAAATCCTTAACCAATTCAATAACCTCTTTAGCTTCCATTTTTAAATTTATTCTATATTAACATTCACTTATTCACAAACAAATAATTAACGAAATCACAATAGGAAAACCAAATGCTTTGTTTCTATTTCAACCTCACCAGATACAAAACAAACTTATTCAAAAGTACAAGACAACACACTTGCTATAATCCTAATATATCAATAATATAATCAATCCATTATCATTTGAATCTTTCATCTTTAAAATTTAAATCCATCATCACTATTTCAATTGATATTATTATTTTTTTTCCTCTTCCTTGATGCAATAACGAATAAATTTTCATTCAGATAAAGCTTTAAAAAGATATCTAACTATACATATAATGAAGTATATACTTCCAACTTGGTTGGTAAGCAAGGTCAATATTGATGGGAGGTAGTAGGATATAAGGTCGTGAATAGTACGGTATAGTTATATTGTTTGTTTGTTTGCGTGTGTGTGTTATTATAGTAAAGTGCCCTTTTTCCTGAATAGAGTGATCGCATCGATAATAATGAATAGAGGTACTAATGTTCAAAACAATCCACCTTCTCGTGTAGTATACTTGGGTTCTATACCATATGACCAGACAGAGGAGCAACTGTTAGATTTGTGTCGTAATGTTGGTCCTGTGGTGAATTTGAAGTTGATGTTTGATCCACAAACTGGGAAATCTAAAGGTTATGCATTTGTCGAGTATAAGGATTTAGAGACTAGTGCAAGTGCTGTTCGTAACTTGAATGGTTATCCAATCGGTTCTAGATTTCTAAAATGTGGTTATTCTAGCAATAGTGATATTGGTAGTGGTGGTGGTAATGATTTGATTGGTAATGATCAAGATTTTGGAAATAATAATGGTAGTAGTAATGGTAACAGTTCAAATACATTCTTACGATTTCCTGAGTTGCCTTCTGGTATTGACGTCAATATAAATATGACTACACCAGCAATGATGATATCCAGTGAATTGTCTAAGAAGAGTCCTGAGGAACAATTAGAGATCCTATCAAAGTTTCAAGATTGGAGCAAAGAAAATTTAGATGATGCAATTGCACTATTAGAAGAGTGCCCACAACTGGTCATTTCCTTTGCTGAAATGTTATTAACTAATGGTATTTCAAAAACAGACGATCTGCTTCCCTTGGCGGTTCAATCGAATACTAACTCTAATGACCAAAACCAAAATGAATCTGATAAGGATCCTAAACTCCAGGAAAAGCAAAAAAATCTATTGAAACAAGTATTACAATTAAGTGATAGCGAAATTTCAATCTTACCAGATGATGAAAGAATGGCCATATGGGATATCAAGCAAAAGGCAATGAAGGGAGAATACGGAATGATATGACCTAATGTTAGAATCCCAATTTAATTAATCCTTCAATTAAAGACAGAATAATTGAAATATATATATATTAGCATCTTGACAAAATCATACCACTACCACAACATATTATAATGAAATGAGATACACAGATAGAATACAGTTTTTATATACTTGTATATATTGTTTATATCTGTTCCAGTTACATATAACTTCAAAATAATAGACAATATCTTTAAACATTACTATCTTCTTTATATTATTTAAATCCATAGATGTTTATAAAAGGGGAGGATGAAACTATACGGCGGCAAGAATAAGAACTCTTTGTCACTATTCATGGGATATCTTGATGTATAAATAACGAGGTAAAGCAAGGTATATAGCATGTCTTATAGCTTCAATTATGGTAGAATTTTGATAAGGAGGTATATATTATAATGAGGTTTAGTTTTGGGTAAAATATGTATATTTTCTAAGAAGTTTTAGATTTCGTCACTTGAACGAGCACCAGAAATCTTACCAGTTCTTGGGAAAGACAAGGGATGAAAATATGTTCTAGAATTTAATAATAAGACATCTAATATATATATATATGGGTAAGATATTTCAGGTAGGTTGTATACATGCCAATTTGATAACGGTAACATACCTTTATCTAGTGAATTGATTTTAGGATTTACGAGATAATTATCAATTCTGATATCCATTAGGATTGTTTAATTTATGTTCGTTGAAGTGGTATAAGTTACGATAAAAAGTGGTTTAAAAGAATAATGGATCTGATATAATATGACACCAGAGTTAATTTGAATATTTTGCTTTTATAAGCGGTTAAGTGAAGTTATATTAGATTAGATAGGTTGGGACAAGGGATTATGTAAATCACGTGATACACCATATGCCATTATATGTACTTCTTTCATCAAACAATTAGCCACCTAAGCAACATGATATTTTGTCAGATATCATGAAGACTATAGTATCCTTCAATTTAAGCGTTTGGGTTATAAGGATACATGTATGTTGTTCTTTTCGAATATATAATTGGAAACATCTTCCATGGAGAGGGACATAAGACATCGAAAGATCGAGATATGAAGAAAACAGGTCAAGCAAAAATAACCAAAATAATGCAGATATAATCAAATTCCCAGCGTTAGACAACTAAGATTTGGATAAGATTTCATTCCATATGTGAAGGGGATTCTAGTTAACAAAGCTATACCTTTATTTTTCCAAGTTTTGCTTCATTATTTAATATATACCTATCAAATTGCCAAGTTAGAATGTGATTTCAAGAAAGAAACAGAAGACAGAAGACAGAAGATAGAAAACAACAAAAAAGAGATGGTACTCTATGTTTTTTCGATTGCTAGTTGCCAACTAATTATGTTCGGCCAGTATTATTTGCCGTCCGATTTCATCAGTCCAATTAAAACATATGACCTCTTCCAAATGTATTATTTTTTTTCTTTAATACTCCTTCCATTATATGTCGATGTATATGTATATTGATGATGGTAGTCCTTCTGTGTTGCCCATATTTTTGATAGTTGAGCTTCACCGAGAGACCACTGGTTGGGTCTTTTTTTGTACTATGACGGCGCTACCCCAGGACGTGCTTAAATCTTTAGCCTATTTACCCCTTTGTTAAAGCTTCTCATTTTTCAAAGAATTAGACCTACACACCTCTCGAAATGCTTAAAAAGTGTGGTTATAGACTACTGGGTATTTACCAATGGTTTATAACCCAAAAAATGTACGTAATGGAAAAAAAAAAAATGAAAATTCAGAATACCTTAATGCAAGGCAAGGCATCAAATTGAACTTCGATTCGAACACTATAGCTAAGTGCTTATTAATATTGGTAAATGAAAATGAAAATGTACTGTAACATATTAACGAAATGGCACTAAATGGCACTAAATTGCCTATTTTTTCAAATATCTAATTGGATTTTCGACTATTTTGATGGTCTACAACTGTTAGATATTTTTTATTTCATTCGAATATAAATTAAAAAGAGATTTCTATCTAATATGTTTTTTAAAGTGCTTTCTCATTATATTTTTGTTTGATTTACTTTTCTTATCTGGCAATCAAGACCTAATTAAGAAAATAAACTTCAAAGTTTGTGAATAAATTACACAGTTTGCTAAGTGTACCTTAACTGTACCAAAAACTAAGTAAAACAAACTATCAAGTTTACTTTGCTAGCTCAACCTAGTATTTATTGTAATTTATTCATTTCAACATGGCTACAGAAATTATTACCGAGAAAAAGGAAATTGTTGCAAGGACAAGGTCTTCTGGTATCACCTTCAATCCTCCTGTAACTCATGATATGGTTAGATCTTTATTTGATCCAACCATTAAAAAATCATTTTTAGAATGCTGTATCACTTTAACCATTCTAGCTAATTTTGTATTATGCTACTATTTGATAAATTGGTTTGGTTTATCACAAGCGAAGTTGATCTTTCTTATCCAATATGTCTACTGGAGATTGGCTTACAATCTAGGTATTGGTATTATATTACACTACCAGTCTCATTACGAATCATTAACTAAGTATGCAAACCAGAATAAATTATTTAAAAAAGAGAGCGCTAAAACTAACTGGATTGCATCCTTTTTTCAATTCGAAATTAAATCTAAGATGCCAAACGATTATAACTTACATTCTTACCCAGATGAATTGAACTGTTGGTTATTATTTCGTCAATTTGTTGACCTAATTTTAATGCAAGATTTTACTACATATATCATATATGTGTATTTATCTTTACCAACCGATGTTTCTTCGTTGATCAATTGGAAATCTTTAATAGGTATTGCCATGATTCTTTTCAATATTTGGGTTAAAATAGATGCTCATAGAGTTGTTAAGGACTATGCTTGGTATTGGGGTGATTTCTTTTTCTTGCAAGATGCTGAACTGACCTTTGATGGTGTCTTCAATATTTCCCCACATCCAATGTATTCTATTGGTTACTTGGGTTATTATGGGTTATCTCTAATCTGTGGTGATTATCGTGTTTTATTAGTTTCTGTTGGTGGTCATTTCTTACAATTTTTATTCTTGAAGTATGTCGAATCTCCACATATTGAAAGAACTTACGGATCCGATTCTCCATCCAATTCTACCCAACATCAGATAGACGATTTGATTGCTAAAGAAAACTATGATTATTCAAGACCTTTAATTAATACTGGTATTTTATTTGAAAATTTCCAATTTTTAAGATTCAGTGACTATTTTACTGTATCCACTATTTTGGTACTGTTCTCTTGGTTTTTTACTTCAAAACCATCTAATAATTTCCTATTTGTGCTAACTTTGTTAACTAAATTAACAACTTGGTTATTAACATCATGGATTTTATTCCAGCAATCCAATAGAAAATGGTTTACAAGATTGTTCTTAAAGAATGGTTATACCCAAATTTATTCCTATCAACAGTGGCAATTCCTATATAACTACTCATTAATTGTCACCAATACGTTGCTATTCCTACATACATTGAGTGAATTATACTCAATTCAATCTTCTGACGGATTAAACAATTCCCATGTAATTTTTGGTTTACTGTTATGTGCCATCCAAATTTGGTGTAATGTTGAAACTAGAGATGCGATTTCTGATTTTGGTTGGTTTTATGGTGATTTTTTCTTAACAAATTACATCACTACTAGAAAATTGACATCTCAAGGTATTTACAGATATTTGAACAATCCGGAAGCTATTTTAGGTGTTGCTGGTATTTGGGGTTCTGTATTAATGACAAACTTTTCAAAAACAAATGTGACATTGGCCGTTTTATGGACTGTTACAAACTTAATTTTTGTTAAATTAATTGAAGAACCACATGTTTCAAAAGTTTACGGTAATGGTACCAGAGTTAGTGGTGTTCAACAAACTTTGCTAGCCTTGAAACCATTTAGATGGATCTCTGATTTAATTGATGATTGGGGTAATAAAATGATGAAGTCCTTACATGGTTTTGATTCTGATTCTGATTCTGAATCAATTTCTTCAGGTAAGAAGGGTAATTTGAGTTCATTGAAATTGTCAAAAAAATCTAAACTAAAGAATAGAGTACAATCTGATAATAAATTAGCTCCAAACTCTAAATTTGAAATTGAAGATTTAGAAGATGAAATAGTTTATTTGCCAAATTCTGTTACTATAAGCTGGAAATTGCCTATTTCTATGTTTAATGAAAAAGACTGGATTGGTTTATATAACGTTCTAGAAACTGGTAGTGATCGTACTCAAACTAAAATCCCATCTTTGGGTCATTGGAGTGCAGTTGATGCTACAGGATATCCACATGATAGTATCAATACCAATTCTATTACGGAGTTTAAGAAAGGTTCCAAAAATGTATCCGGTAGAGTGACTTTCGATGCTAATTTACTGTACTTCAAACCAGGTATTTATGAATTTAGATACCATTCTAAAAATTCGCATAAGGTTTTATTGATTTCTTCGCCATTCCAAATATCATTCCCAGAATTTGATAACGAAGCTCAAGTAGACATTAAAAATGAAATAATGAAATTCTTAGATGCAATCTCTTGTATGAAGAATGAAAAATACTTCGCTAACGATAACAAGTATTTCACAGCAGATGCATTCAGTAATTACATTAAGGATTCTTTTGGTATTGAATTGTCTACAGATTACATTAGAAGAGTTAATGGTGATGTTGAAGTTATCTCTCGTAGGGTTCATGATATTAAGGAAGTGTTGGATAGTTTAAATTGATACAAATCTTTCAGGAAAACTAATAATATAAATAAAAAAATAATTTTCCACTAATTTAATATAATAATATTTATGTATATTATATCTAAGGCTATTTAACAAAAATCGTTTTTGTTTTGGTGNATTAAGTGATTGATGATAAAAGCTCTGTAATGGCAATACTGTTGTCCACAGTTTTCTATCCATCCTTCTATGGCGGCCTTGGTTCCCGTCGCCTTCCCAAACCCTAATACTTCGAGAACGTCCTTCAAAAATGAATGACATCTCCCTTAAAATGACCACCCTGGGCAATGTCTACAACTTCTAACCCAGGTCCAACTAGTGCCAAGTTTTTCCCTTAAACAATAGGGAAAAACACAGAAGAGG